>NW_007578127.1:319609-374101 GCF_000690725.1 Stegastes partitus | reverse complement strand
GCGGGGGTTTTCGGTTCCTTCCCACTGTTGTGGACTGCTTGCGGACTGCTGAAGCTTATAGGGAATCCAGATGTTTTGGATTGTTGGGTGTTTCTGTTTCTGCCTTTGTGAAGCGCTATGAGATGACTTGTTGTTGTAAATATGCACTGTACAAATAAAATTGAATTGAATTGAATTGAAACTGAGCATATGGGGAACTGAAGTTAGAGTTTCAAGGATGCTTTGATGTTAAAACTTGACCTCATCTGGGTACATACGAAAACACATTCAAACACCCATGCTTTCAACTCAAAGGAATTATGTTTTCTTACATGAGAACCTCAGCTGCTTTCATCTTAATGTATGACACAAAAAAAGATCTCAGTTGCAGTCCTCCTTTGAGATTGTCTAAATCCTGTGTCCTTCATGTGCAAATCCCTCAACAAGAGGCCTAGAGTGTCACCCTGGGTTGTCCTGTTCAAAGGGAACTCCAGGGTCAAACCTGCCAGGTTAACCTCTCTCAAAGTGACAGAATTTACCCCCAAACTAGCCCCCTTCACTCTAAAAACACATGGGGCCCCAGATAGGCTGTCATCTTGCCTTACACTGCAGGCCCGTGGTGATTTACTGCCTCGGTACGCATCCCATATAAACATATCATCCACATGTCATCATCCAGGCCTGTGAGGGGACTTTCATGGAGCTGATGTCCAGATTCCAGTGATTTATCCACTTCTCTGCTGATAACATCATGAAACATTACCTGTGGCCACCTCGTGACAGGTTTTCTTCAAAAGTCCCTTCATCTTTGCCTCAAGAACATAAGTCAAAAGACCAATCCTGGTTTATCTGGGAACACATTCACTGTCAGGTGCTAATGTTTATTTTAAGAGCAATAAAGGAAAGTTCACTTGCCACCCTTTTAACATATTTATGCCAGGAAGCAGTGGTGTTAACAGCCAGGAAGACAAAGGAAGACTTGCCATATGTTGCCTTGAAGTGTCACTGTGAAAACACACTGTTCCTACATTTGAAATCAACGTAATTAATGAAATAGTCACATTTTTCGTTGCCTTTCTGTCTCTTAGCCTGTTTCTTGTCTGTAAAACTTCCCCTTCAACTTTCCCTACTCCAGTACAAAGGGTTAAGACCAGCCCTCCCCCATCAATTGCCTTTGTTTCAAAGACTCATTCATCTGCATAACATACACAAACTGCAATACCATGCATGATTTCAAACCTTTGCCTTCTTTAGCTTGAAATTACATGACAAGAAGCTGTATTTGCAGCATATTTTAGTATAAACTGCTCCTTGTTGATAATTCCTGTTTGCATTAAGACCACTATTCGTTTAATGTCTTGAATCGCATATGCCTTGTAAGCTGAGTATGCTTTTTAGTTGATAAACTTAGCTGATACTGATTAGTCTGATGGTGAAAGCTGTTGGAACATGTCTGTCGTCTTTGTGCTTCCTATGGGTGCAGTGACTTGATACCACATGGAGGATCAGTCTGTTCCCTGCATGACCCCTGACCCCTGCGATGAGAGAGGGGCCGGCCTGTCCACATCAGCTCAGAGACAAGACCTCAGGGTGTCCTGCAACGTGTTAGTGGAGCCAGCTGAAATTACATTTGTCTGCGCCACAGTTTCGTGTTTGTTTGCTTTTTGCCTTGAGACATGCCGGGGAAAGAAGTGAAATAGAGACTAATGGTAAACAAGAGAATAGAAAAAAGATCTTCTGTACCGTGATTCAGAGTTGGGATGTGTTAAGGAAAGAGTCTTATTATCTCCCACAATTTCTTATTCTTGGATCCTTTCCACTGCACCTGCGAGCTGGGACCTATCTCAGATGGGGGTGTGTGAGTGAACCACTAACTATACCTGGGAGACGAAGACAAACAAACCAAACAGCAAGCGACTGACCCCAAGGAAATGCTGTAGTTTCCCCCCTTAACAAGCAGTTTCCCCCAGCTGAATCAAATTTAATTGGATTGTCTTCTATGCTTTGGAGAAAACAATATGTGGGTTGTTTTCATTTTTATTATTTCCTCACTGATCATGGTTTCCCCTCATCATTAAGAAGCAATTTTTATAAAAAGGAAAAAAAAAAGAAGAAGGAAAATCTAGCAAATGGATGAGAAGCACAAGGGGTCATAAAACCGTGAACTTACCAAACAGTTTGGCACTTATAAAATTAACAGAATATTGACTCTTTAAACATGCCAGCTGAGACCATCTTTAAAACATGAGCTGGAAAGAGGCATGTGGGAGTCTTTGCCCAAAGTCTACAATAACTTTAAAGGTGTTAGACTAGAGTCCATTAGGTTTGGAGCTGTAGGAAGCCACAGCTTTCAAGTGGTCATTGTGAACACTCCCAACTGGTTTATGGCACCTTGTAGAAGGAAAGCAGTCACATGTGAAGGGCAGACAAATAGAGAGGAGGTGATAACTGGAGATAGCTGAGAACAAAGATAAAATGCCCATTTAAGTGAGTGGGTGAAAGAAAGAATCCATGCTTTTAGGAGAAATAAATACTGGAAACGTTAAGTGTGCCGTTTAGGAGGTCTGATGCAAAAATGTTCAGGGAAGAACTGATATGCTGGTAGATGAGGGCCTTGTTAGCAGCCATATGGGAGCAGCCAGGAGGGTGCTGGGGCGCGAGGGAGGTACCTGTTGGGTCCCATGTTCTCCTGTCACTCTGATCTTATCAAGGGGCCTGACCAAGAGGAGGAACAGCTGTCTCTCTCGCCGCTCTTTTGATGTCCTCCTTCAGAGTTCTCACACACACAACTTCAGAAGAGTTGAGACTTGTTTTTGGTGGCTTTGTTGGTGAGCTAGTTGACAAACTCTGCAGTGGAAAAAGCAAAACAAAACAAAACAAAACAAAACAAAACACATGAGATAAAGCAAGCCAGTTGCAGCTCTATGACGATACATGGGACTGGGGTGGTTCAATTTAGGAATTTAGAGCCGGAGGCTTGACAAAAGAGAGGCAGCCCTCTGAGCTGACACAGGACATCCTGCTCATAAAGCCGCCAGGACGTCCTCACAGAGACACTGGGACTGATAAAAGGGGAAACAACATTATTCACCTGAATGTGCTCCACAAACGCATGTGTCGTCTTCCTCATGAGTTCTTTGGAAAATTGCACACTTTGGGTAGAGTCTCAGTAAGCTACAAGGGGATTGTGGAGTAATTGTTTTTGACTACCCAAGCATGAAAGCTTGTTCTGAGAGTTGCCTTGACTGTTGCTTGAGATTCAAGTAGCAGCAACATGTTTGAGCCAAATAAAAGTAATTTGACACATTTTAAGGATTACTGGAATACTACTGTTATTTCTTTCAGATTTGTAGAATCTTGTGGCTCTGTTGTTTTTAGTCAAGAATGCCTGTTTGCCTAGTGCTTTCTCCATCCCCTACTTTATATCAAAAAGTGATTTTATCCGCAAACAGCAGTCGTATTAACACACAACTGGGATTTTTTATTTTATTTTATTTTTTTTACACGTATTAGCTATGCTTTCGATGAGGACATATCTGTCTATTTTGTCCTGAAGTATCACAGAATACTAGACGGACTCTAAGTTTAGACATTCTGGGTCCCCACAGGATGAACTCTTCCACAACGAGCTTGACATTTGTAGTTTAGAGTGAAGCGTCTTATGGATGGATTGTCATGAATTCTATTTTCCATAAACTAATTTCCCTAAACACTAAATCAAATGTGATAATTTTAACTTTAGCGGTTCCCTGACTTTTATTTATTTATTGCCATCTTATCAAAATATACATTTCTCAGTACTTTAATTTACGACCCAACACCTGAATCACACTGACTCCAGCCTCAGCTGTGTTTTGTGTTAACTGCTAATGAGCAAATGTTGCCATGGTAACATACTAGCCTAATACTATACCTACTAGACATCATCATTTTGTTGTTGCCATTGCATCTAATGCTACTATTTAACTGTGTACTCCAACAGATATCTCTATCTATCTTTTATTTCTAACATATGATCTTTATGTCTTTTAATAATGCAGGGAGTGTTACAGCACACTGTGGTCCACCCAATTAGCTGCCTACTGCTGATTTGTTCATGGTAAAAAAAAAAAAAAAGATAAGAAAAGTAACTGATGTTGACTTCAAAAGCTAGAACCCCAAGACCCCTTCACTTACATCCACAGTGTCTCCCTCTGTCTCAGACAATTGCTTGGCAGGGGCGAACACACTCACAATGCCTTCTGTTGCTGTGAGTCCGTGCTCTCCATACACTGCGAACTTTTGAACCACCTCTTGACCACAGCTTGAAGGGAGTTGAGACAATGGTTAGCAAACACACTGGAGTGAATGAAGGGATTAGGTATTAAATGACAGGATGTGCTTAAAGAGGAGCAGGTGTTGGTTGAGGAAGGGCCAGCAAAGCCTTGCAGGATTGGAACATCATGCATCTCCCTGTGGCTTTTTTTCCCCCCCTCCATTTTCTTCATCTTCATGCCCTGTCTCCGTTGCTCTCCATCTTTCACACTTGTCTCCACTTTGCTCATCTCTTCCTGTTCGTTTCCTCGGCTTTCTATTTCCTTGTCTCTCCATTCTCTATCTCTATTGTCCACTTCCACACAACCATAGAAGCTTGCTCCTTAACTCAGGCCTCAGACAATTGACATTCATGAGATTGGACATTCCGGTCCAGCCCCATTCATATGTACAGTAAACAAAGGGACAAAAGTCACTCCACACACTACAGAGCACATCCTCCATGCAGAGTGTCACATAGGAGATGGGTGAATCTCACTAGCTTCACTATATGCAAAGAGATTATATTGTAAGCTCAATTAACTTTGCAACACAAAATCTATGGCCTTGACAAAATATCTGTAACACTTAACTTAATGCAACACATTACTGTCTTGTTCATTATTACGTCTTCTCCTACGGTATTTACATGTAAGTACATCAGTCAGTAAGTATTTTATTGATATTTGATCCAAACATTGAAATTACACTCTAACTCAATAATTTCCCTAAGGTTTGCACCAAAGGGATCAATAAAGTTCTATTCTATTCTATTCTATTCTATTCTATTCTATTCTATTCTATTCTATTCTATTCTATTCTAACTAGTGATGATATATTATTTATTTTATTTTTTGTGTTGTATTGCTGTAATTCTTCTTGCTGCCCTCTTGGCCAGGGCTCCCTTGTAAAAGAGATGTGAATCTCAATGGGACTCACCTGGTTAAATAAAGATTAAGTAAATAAATAAAATAAAATTAGCTGGTTGTACCATGGTGTTTGACACTGCTTCCAAATATTCTGTAACATCTGACTGTATTCTCATTGTGCCAGTGCTGAAATTTGACTCAATCTGTGCTGTAATTTTCACCTAAACAAATGAAATTTTAATCGGCAATCATACAGCTTACATGATTCTGCCCTGAAAACTTTAAAGCCAAATGTGCCGGTGACAAAAGCGGACCATAGCTTTGTATGTTTTCGATGAGCAAATCTGATTCGGCGCAGATATTTGTAATGTAAAAGCTAGACATAATCCTTGCTTGCTTTGCAGGACCCCAGAAAAGCAAAGCATGGTGTCTCCTGTGCTTCCAGGGTCGCGCTTTTGGGGCAGGAATGGAAAGCTCCTCTCATCGGGGTGGTAATGAGTTTCTGAGCTCATACTTGTCAACATGGTCTATCTGCATCTTATATCTGAAGCCCAACACCCTCTCTCCAGTTTTCACATCAGGGAAGCAGCACAGCCTCAGCATCAACCGGGGAAAAATATTTAAGACAACAAGGGTAAAAACACCCAGACAAGAAACTATAAGAGAACTACAAGATAAGCGGTGTAAGTAGGAAAAATAGAGTATTACATGGTTTAAGAGGCATGCTGAAATAACTGTGATGAAGAGATATAACACAGACAGCTTGAAGGGGTATTGTGTGTTTTGAGCATTGAGACAGACTGGGCAGGGCTGTTGGGTTTTGGGATTACCTCATGCACACGTGAAAAGAGAACCCCTCCTCCATCTGTGGTCCAGAGTGAACCAAGTCAAAGTTTAATTAGTACGTGTCTGTGGTACACCCTTTGTTGTTCTTACTCACTTTTCTGCTGTTACTTACGTTTGTTTGCAATGTTTTTCTTGTTTTACAGCTGTCACATTGTCACAGAATTGTTAAATCTACTGAACAATGCTGAATCAGAGGTTTAGAAAAATTCTGATTTTAATATTTTTTTTTGGATCGATATAAATGTCTAAGCAGGATATTGCCTGACAGGGATGTGTGTTTGCAGAAGAAGAAGTCCAATGACCTGATGTGTAATTAGATCACTGTCCAAAGCAGCTCAGTGGCATGCATTCTCTGCATTACCTCACTGTTTACCTGTATGAGTAGATTGGCATTACACTTGCACCTATTTATATCTGACCGAACGTTGACAAGCAGGTTCCGCAGGGCAGCTTTAGAGGGTGCGTGCGAGGAGAGCTAATCTGTTATTTTTATTTTGCTGGCTACTTTCGTTACCTTTATTGCTTAGACACTATTTCTAACAAGACTGTGACAAAAGTAATAGTCATTTTTAAAAAAAAAAGTGTAACACAGCATGTTATAAAATCATTATGCCTCTGTGTTTGTAAAGGTTAAAAGACCTCAGGTTTTACTGGCAGGTACGGTGTCAGCTGATAATGTGCAATCTGGATCGGATGTAATCATTTGCCCATGTGTAAGCTTGTACTGTAAAAGATATCAAAGTCTGAGCACCGGCTGTGAAATGAGATCCCACATGACATCTGTAGTGTTTCAGTATGACCTGACACCCATCCACTGGGAGTTGTTTTTTTGTCTGTTTTTTGTAATGCACAAGTAATCCCCCATATGCACTCAACTTCCAACCCTATAAAATATCACAAGCAAATCCTAACAAGTGTGCACCTGTTCACCTGCTGCTCTAGTTGCCATTTTCAGATTGACCCCCTGAGGTTTCAACCCCGAGCTGATTTACCTCTATCCAGCATTCAATTATATTATGTGGTGAAGATGCTGATTCTACAAGAAGCATGCAGTGAATTTATTTAGAAAGTAAAAGCTTTAGCAGGAAAGTGGTTTTGCAATCGACAGATGGACTTATCTTGTCACAAACAATGAGCCAAAACAAAGTAAATGATGGACATGTCAAAACACGGAGAAGCACAAGAAAACAAAGAGCAGAGACAGCAAGCGTACAACGAGGGTCCCTGACCTCTCTATTGTGACGAGATGTTCCCTTGGAGATGAGCTAGCTCTACAACTGGAAAGGTCAGCAGGCACACAAGGTCAAGCCGACATGGTCCTCCTACTCTCAACATCAAAGGCAAGTCCAGCGCCCGTCATTCTCCCTCTGAGCTGGGTTGAAGGCTACAGCGCTAATCCCACTGACCACTTGCTGTTGCTTGTACAGAGAGGACAGAGGTCAGCTGGATGCATAAATCCTAATAAGCTGTTCCAATTGTTGCAACTTTCCAAACTTAAAATGCTATCTTTGATGTTCCTGCGGTTCTTTTGCCCTATGAACCTGCTGTATTTAATGAATAGAGGCGTAGATGCTGCTGAATTAACATGTACTCTTCAGCGAGCTCTTCTATTTTTGCCTTTTCTTCTGTGAAAACATTTCGAGTTAAAAGAGCGCGAGAGTCTTACCAAATAAATGATTCATGAGTCTTAAAAATAATGGTCTCCATAGTGATTGCATCTGCAGGGAACACAACTTCAAAGTAAAATTTGATGAAATGCTGAAAATATTTGTCAGCCCCGTAAGCTTCTTAGTTAGGAACTTTAAGGTCACTGCTGCTTCATGATGGGAGAAAATATTTCTACGTATGACCACGGTGGAGAGAGCTGATGTTTGGAAGGAGAGTCACTGGGCTGCTTACCTTCATGACTGCCCTTTTCCTCACCCTGTCTCTGAAAGAATTTTAATGGAAAGATACCAAGGCAGATTTTAGAAATGAGATTATTGGGCAACTCTGTGCAGCTGTCCACTGTCTAAGCTTCTCATGGCAGCTCAGAAATGAGGAGCCTCTTATCATCTGTCACTCCCTCTAAATCCTGTGTGCCCCTTTGCCATATACGCCAACTGTTTTCAAAGTCTCTCCACAGAAACCTGAACTACTCTGACCATCATCTTAATGTCTGTTTGTGCAACTGTAGGAGACTGACTTGTGTACCTTAGTACTTCATTGCAAGTGTTAACTTCCATTTAAATGAATGCGGCTGATAAGTTTCGCCCTCTAATTAAACAAGACTGTCTGGGTTGATTGTTGAAGTGGCAACTTATTAAACCAACAGCCGGGCAGAGGCAGGAAACCAGATAAGAACCTGTGAGAGTTATCTATGCTAAACTGATCAGCCTCAGTGGGACGTTTGTGAGGATTAGGTGGAGATTTTTCCATCATGACTGATGAATAGCGACCAGAGGAAAAAAGAAGCTGGCAGACGTGATGTTGCCAGCATTGCTTACTCACTGATAAAGAAAGCTTGTGGGTTTTAATATCACAGCTTGAAAGTAGCTCTTAAAAAAATAAACTAATGTTGTTGATTTTGGCTGTTTAAATGTACAGGAACAGAACGAACCATAAAAACTCAGTACAAACTGTCCACATAGACATTAAATATCAGTTTATTCTAATATGATAAACCAGGATAATTACAATCAAATGAACAAAATGAAAACATATTTGAAAATACACAATTATTTGGCATAAGAAATGTAAAGATTCTTTTTATTTCTCAGGGACAGACAAATATATGACAGAAATGTCCATGTAATTGTCCAATGCAGCCACATGCTATGGAAAAGTTTAATTACAGCAATATAAGTAGTTAAAAGGTAAGTGTAGTAATTGTGTTATGCATGCTTTTATACAATGCACTTTTTGCACACTCAAGTTCAATGCTTGTGAAACTTTTTAAAATTTTCAACAAAGCAATCAGTGCACAAAATGCATTCCCCCTTAGATTAACAGTGTTTTCCTGAGAGACCATATGCGAAAAGTATTTCCCACAACTCTCTGTGTTTCTGCCAAGAGTTGTCATTCTGCCCTCGGGGGAACACTTCTACACCAGGGTCATGACCTTCAGGGAGGCAGGCTGAAACCGTCGAATCTTCTTCTTCAGGGCTCGGGAAGCTTTGATGCGGCAGGTGGATGGCTCGGGGCGAGGTGGGAGCTGCTTGAGGGGACGTCCAGCGGCGGTGGGCCCCATTGCAGCCTCGGCCCACACCAGACCTCCCTCCTCCTCGTGGCTGTCCACCTGGTCCCCCTCGTCCAGCGATAAGCTGCTGTCAGAGTCTGAAAGGGACTGGAAGCTTTGGCTGGACTCGCTATCTCCAAAGCGGTTGGTGGTGTTATCACTGATCTCCCCCTCACTGCTTTCAGCAATGGTGGAGTGAAATAGTGAGGCGCATTCGGCTGAATACTCAGACTCACATCTGGGTGGGTAGTGACTGGAGACGTTAAAGGGTGCTGGAGGGTATCTGGCATTGAGAGTGTAGAGGAAGGAACTAGAGGACATGGAGGACTGGAAGGAGCGTGCAGGTCCTATCCACTGGCCTGGTCTGGCGCTCATACTGCGGACCATCTGCATGGCCCCTAGTGCCTGAGTGTGGAGCTCCTTTGACCTCTGACGCTGAGCACACAAGGCCTGGAACATGTCCACATCAGACGGACATTTGGCAGTTGGTTGCCTCCTCTTCCTCAGGTCTACAGCCTGCTCATACTCCAAGCACTGCAGTCTGCGGCCTTTGCTGAACTTTGTGACAGCAGGGATGGACTGAGGCTTTGGGTGGACCTTGTGGTTGTGCATGAGTGCCGGACTACAGAGGCTGGAGTCTGAGCCCGACCCCTGTCTGTGCTCCTCTGAGAGACAGTTGGCAAATTTCTGAGTCACTTTTCCCTGTCCGGATATTCTCTGCTCCCACTTTGTCCCACCGCTGGTCTCTCTGGTCCTGTCCCTGGAGAAGTATTTGTGTTGTTGCCTCACTGCTCGAGGCTTGTCACTGCTTTTTCTTTTCAGCCTCACGGCTTTGGTTTTACTGCCTGTCTGCCTGACTTTGACCCTCTGAGATCCAGCAGGGACGAATTTGGCATGGACAAACTCAGGTGAAGCTGTGTGGCCACTATGAACCTCAAAGCCTTGACCCTCCTCTGTGCTAGAGCTATGGGCCATCACTGGTCTTTGCCTGTGACCTTTTCTCTCCTGTGGCCTTGGCTCTGGATTATCTCCACATCTTTTCTCAGAATAGCTCCTTGCTACACTTGGATATTCTCCTTGAGGTTTATCGTTCTTTTTCAAGGATAAATAGGTGACCTCATCAGAGCTGCACTCCCTCATGGCAGCAGAATAGGAATGCTGATATGAAACCTCTGGGGTTCTCACTGAGGTGTGGCTTGTTTTATCAGCTGTCTCTTGGCTGGAGTATGTCATGCAGTGTCTCTTATGGCTGCTATCTAGTGGGATGATACTGGTGGTCTTGGCTGAAGGAGGCTGCAGCACATCTTTTGGAAATACAGAAAACAGAGTTGCAACTTCAGTGGGCCTCCTGTGATAGCTGCTGCGTGTCTCCAGAGTCTCTGTGGCTGTTTCATTCTGGATTTTGCTGAAACTGCGCTGGAGGAGCTTATCAATGTAACCCAGGGTCTTGGTGTCATACCCCATTTGTGTCCTCTGTAGGGTGTCATAACTGTTTACTGGGGGTCCTTGGCCGTCTAGAAGTCCAGGAGTGCCTTTTTCAGTCATATTGAAAAAGATTGGGCTCTGGAGAGCCACAGCGTGCAGGGGGCTAGGGTACTGGTACACCTCAGTCCCACTGTGGGACTCTAGATTGCGCTGAAACTTGGGGTCCACTATTGAGGTCTTCAGATTTGGGCATATTGGGGGTTTCCTTGCATCCACAGATCTGTAATAGCCCAGTCCTTGAGCCATCATTCGGTCAAGATCACCTAATGAACATAAAAACAGTCATTAACTTTTCGAATCACTCATCCACTGAAAAATGACATGTTATTAGGCACTAAAGTTGCTTAGTAAAAACAGTTGGTGTTGCAGGAGAGACTGTCTTAAATAAGAGAGTGAGGGATGAGATTACCTGTTGACACAGGTCTGGGTCGGGCCTGTTCAGCGCCTGCACTGCTTGCTCGGATCCTGCTGCTGCCCAGATGGAGGCCTGTGGCCCGTGGAGGGTTGGGCTGGGTGGTGCTCTCGTCAGCAGAACGGCGGCGGCATATGTCGACTTTTGGGGGAGGGCTGATCTGACAATTATCAGGGCTCATGGGAATGAGGAGAAGGCTTGTTTGAGAGGATGACTGGCACTCGCTGTACACGGAGGTGCAGGAGTTGGATCGGGAGCAGGAACCACCATCACTGAGCTCATAGAAACCTGGAGAGAACAGGAAAGGTTGCACATTAGTGGTTTTCTCAGTATTTACCATAATGTGACATGAGTTGGTTGTATGCTTTAATACTTGCGATACAGTAAACAACCAGAGGGCTTTTGTGTGCCTACACACCCGAACTCGGCCTGCTGTCACTCTCCAGCTGCTCTGTAGAGGCTTTGCTCACATCCAGCTTCAGCTCACTGATCTGTTGGTCCAGCTGCTGCAAGTGTGTCTTCAGGCCGACATCCTGTTTCCTCAGACGAGACTGTAAAACAGACACATGCGATTTTAGTCAAGCTCCAAAGAAAATGGTGTAAGAGTGGTGCAATCTATACCAAAGGGCAAGTCTTTAAAAAAAAAAATAAAAAATCAGAACGAGTGAAGCTCCTCATGTATACAATTACGCAGAAATATATGTCAGCGGTGCTATAATTTCATTAAAACAAGGTCTGTTATTTAGATATAAGAGGCTCTAATGTACAGCCATCAGAAAAACAAAAGCGACTCAGCTGTGGCTGATGATTAACCCCAGCAGGACATGGGGGAGCATGGAAGAAGCAGTGGTGGGTAACTCATTTCTCCCCCACAGCGAGGGCCTGGCCATTGTGTAAACGACTACAGGTGGAGAGCTTGGGGGTTGGGATGAAGGACTGGTTGCTTTGGAGAGTATTTACTGTTACAGTGGCTCTTAAAATGGAATCTGGGGTCACAGCCTGCAAAATGCACCAGTTAATTAACGTTTCATCCTCTTTTAAGGTCATGTCGGATCAGGTGGTTTCTAGTTATACAACAAAAAAAAAGTTTTTAGAATGGTATCAGTTTTTTTTTTTTTTTTTAAAGTGACTTCATTATGTATGGAGGTAAAACATATTTAAAGCCTATTTTTGGCATTTGAGCTGTAGTTTGGAAAAAGTACTGTTTTGAATAAATCATACTCATATTTTTGGTTTGGTGAAAGCAGTTAACTTTTGTGGATTCTATCAAATTAACATTATATTTTGTTCCTTCATAACTGGCTGTCTTACTTCAGTAAAAGTATGAAAATTAAATTTACTGCTTCTTTAGTATTGTGTGTAATGCCATACGTGTTTCCTCAGATGTTTCTACTGCAACTCAACCGTAGCTTTCTTTGAGTCAGATTATAGAGTAAAGAAATAGAAATAAAGGGTAACTCAAATACATCATGTTTTACATTTGATGTTTGGGTAAAACAACACTTTAGTTAAGCAATTGGAAGCTAGCTTCACATTGAAATTCATTAAAATTAAGTTGCAGCAATGCTCATTTAAGATGAATCAAATGACTTCAGTACATATACCGTAAAACAGTGGAATTCACATTAATTAGAATTTCTAATTAAACTACATTTTACCATTGAAGCAGTTAACTTAACATAGTCCAACATCCCCCCCCCCCCCTCCCCCCCTTTTTTTTAAAAATCATGTGCCTCCTTTGATGCATTTGCTTAATTCTAAGATGTCAAGCACAGCACCTCTTCCTGTGAATGTGGTCTACATGGAAAAAGCTTGTCATGGAAAACTGTGCAGAGCCAGCTGCCTCCAACACTCAGGGGCCTCTCAGGACTCTCACTGATTCTCATTTGCTGCAAAATTCCCATCTTTTTTTCTTATTTCCTGACATTAGTGGTTAATGATTAGTGGATAATGGCCAGAGTGCATGCACTCTGTACCCGCGCACACACAACCAAAACTCCTGCAGTGAACCTTGATTTATGACACCCAACCTACTTCCTACCCCCAGCTGAGGGCATAAAAGTGTGTCTGGTAATAATTGAAGGCGGAATGCACATGAGCATCAGCTGACTGTGAGAGCCAAACGGAGGATTGTATTCCAAGGACAAATAAACTGTTCAGCCAAAAACATCAAATATGCCAAATTTTGTCCCATTGTGATCAATAAGAACAACAAAAAAAGCACAATTATTAGAGTCCCACTTGAGAGATCTTGTAAATATTCGGCTTTATGGCTCTTTATCTAAATTGCTTCCTACCAGCTGTTGCTTCAGGGCTGTCAGGGTCGCCTCCAGTCGCTGCTCCTCGGACCCCATCATCCACGGCCCCTCCGGCTCAGTGCGCACCGAAGTGACCGGCTCCTCTCGGTCCACCCGGAGCGCCCAGCTCACCATGTCACTCTGTCGGTCCCGGAGCAGATGTAGCTCCTGCAGCCCGGCCAAAGCAGCCTGCAGCCTCTCCCCAACCCTGCCGCGGTCCACCCCAGCTGCAGCGCTCATCGTCCCCGCAAAGGAGCCCTTCCTGCTCAGCATGATGAAGAGCGCAGTCCGGGCATGTCCAGATACTGAAATGCTGTGAAAGGAATCTCCTCCTCGCGTCGTCTGTGTTGTTGCTGCTGCTGTTGCGGACCTGTTTGGTTGTTGAACTACCTGTTACAATAAATTTAGAGTAGAGAGGAGAGACTGAGCTCCTCCCACGGAACAAATGGTCCTCCTCCTCATTGGCTGCCAACCCGGTCCTCATGAACATCTAGTACAAATCTTTCCCATTCAGGACCTCGCTGACTGAAGCTGCCCAGGCATGCGCAAAGTTAATTTGCATAATACCACATGGCAGGATGAGCATATTATTATACTATTTCCCTCATTCTGTTGGTATTATTCTCCCCAGCGGCAGGCTACTCAGGGATCAACTTGGACTGTAAGTACTTTCAACGAAAGTAAATGTGTGCAAAAAAAATGGCATGTCTTGGCATCACCATGAAACAACTCCCTCTCAAATAAAATAAAAATGTTTAATCACATCAGAAGTGTGTATTTCAGCAGATTTGAGACAGGCAACCTGCACAGGAAGATTTCTTTTAAAGTCATAGTTCTGTGTCAGACTCAAATCACATTTGTATTGGGTGGATCTCTTGCATTTTAATCATTTTTTTTTCTTTTAAATGTAGCAAAATCCTTTAATTTAAAACAGCTACTAAACAAAATAATTCAGTTGCAGTTTTGTATTTTGGAAATTGTAAGAGTGAACAGAAAAAAATGAGACTATCCCGGCACTGAAGACCTGCAACAGATAAATATCTCCTCCTTGTGGCAGGAAAGAATAGTACAGTTTGTTGACCTGCACATGGCCCCTGTATGTCCCTTGACCTCGGTTTGAGCAACAAGCATGTCTCTCCCCTGAGCATCCATCCATCCATCCATTTTCTATACACCGCTTAATCCTCACTAGGGTCGCGGGGGGGCTGGAGCCTATCCCAGCCGACTTAGGGCGAAGGCAGGGGACACCCTGGACAGGTCGCCAGTCCATCGCAGGGCCACACTTAGAGACAGACAACCAAGCACACTCACATTCACACCTACGGACAATTTAGAATCACCAATTAGCCTCAACATGTTTTTGGACTGTGTGGGAGGAACCCACTGCACGGGGAGAACATGCAAACTCCACGCAGAAAGATTCCGGTGCCCCCACCGGGACGTGAACCGGCAACCTTCTTGCTGCGAGGCAACAGTGCTATCAACTGCGCCACCTTGCAGCCCTCCCCTGAGCATGCTACCTATAAATGGCTTTAAAGACCCTCTCTAGTGACGATCAAGTTTTTCTTGTAAACATGGTGTTTTTACATGCTAGAAAATGCACCATGAGAAGAATAAACAGTCAACGCCCATGACTCAGCATTTCCACCTTGAAACTGCAGTGCACCGAAGACAGTCTCATGAAACATGGAATCTGATTTTTGCGGTTTCATACATAACGATCAAAGGAATCTGTGCTGTCAGTTCACAAGGTGGAGCTTTCTGTATCATCATTCTTATTCAGAATTACTCAAACAAGTATGGCTGAATCACTCCAGTGTTACACCTTGTCATTGTGTAGTACAGAGTAGTTTTACAGAGTTGAACAGAGTTGTAGGTGAGTTGGTGGAGGTAGAATAAGAGGCAGAGACTTCATAGATCTGCATATTCTAAAGCGAGCAATGATGTAGCTTTGAATCTAGGCCATTTTAAGACAGGCAAGGAATTATTTTAATAAAAAAAGACCTTTAAATAAGTAACTTTAATGCACAGAGAGAAGTTTTTAAGAATGTAATTAATGACTGGAGTGGAACTTTAAAGACAGCGTGAAAAAATACCCTGACTTCTTGTGACCTAAACTGGACAAAACACAATAACTTAAAATAATAAACTCCATGTAACAGTATTTAATTGTAGTAATCCAACAACAATAATTAGAAGTTGTATCACCTATATTAATACAATACTATCAGCTTGTTTGGCACAAGATTCTCCAAGTGAGAGAAAAGCAGAAGTTAGGGATAAATATAATGACTGTGAATAAGAAGTGGAAACATTTAGAAAACTACAAAAAAAGAAAAAAAAAAGAAAAGACATCAATAGATATTACTTTACTGGAAGTCCTCAGCAAGAGGTGTGGTTCTACTGGGAATTGAACTTACCTTAGGCTTGTTCATGACACCAAAGATTTAGCTTACACATAGTTTTAATGGTTGCAAGGAAACTATAAATGGGATGAAAGTGCTCTTTCTAAATCCAGCTCAATGAACCACAAGACTGGAACAAGTCTGCACAACAACACACCTGCAAATGAGACTTAGGCAGAATCCAGTGATATTGAACCTGAAGCTCCAAGTGCCTGAATGAAAGGATACGAACTGCAACTTACTTTGATAGATCTATGGGACTTACTCGTTAGATCTGTGTTCAAAGAAAAACAAGACAAGACAAACAAAGAAACAAACAATCTTAGCTGTAAAATGAATTAGGTTAAAAATAGCCATAATTTTTTTATGGTTGTGTGGCACATTCACTGAAGATATCCTCTAGTGCTTATATGATAAAAAGTGGATGTTGTGGAGTTCCAGGTTTTAGACATTTTTAAACAGATTCATCAACATCAGTGTCACTGACTAATTGTGATAAAGATATTATTTACTCCCTAACTCACACTTTTGCATAGGCAGAAGTAAAAATGTCAATTTTCGCTGCAGTTATTTGTTGAATTTCACTCTGTCCTAGTGATAAGAACAAGAATACATAATATATTTCAGGATTCCTTCAAATGCATCTTATCCGTAGAACACAAGGTTGTTTACTTTGGTCTCACATTTGGGGAGCTGGATGTCTTTTTAGGGAAAAGTTTTTAAAAATAATCTAGAGTTTTATGGCTCAAGCTAGTAAAATTTCAGTTAAGGTTAAAAAAAAAAATCTGACTAGTGGCCGCCAACAAAATAAGCCCAAATATTATAGTAAAATGAAAAGAAAAAAACAACAACAAGGTTCTCTGTGCATCTTTCAGCAAATGCATCTGAATCAGGTGCTCAAGGACAGAAAATTTCCAGAGTACAAAAAGGGACTAAAGCACACAAAGCCAGGGGATTAATTTCATAGATATAAAACTTGTAACTCTGACACACAGAGATGAGTTTTCAGGCTAAATCAGTGACTGGAGAAGGACTTCACAAGAAGTTTGTATTCCTTTGTTTTGTTTCTGACAGGATGTAAGCCCTCTGACATAAATGAATTGTTTGATTTGTCATGATTTTCTTAGGGTTGTCACCTTTGCCCGATGTTTGTCTGGTCATTTTTGTACTTTTTCTCTGTGTTCCTTTGTTTCTGACATGAGGCTCATCTCATCTGACTAATTGCAGCCCTTTGTCTCCAATGTCCTCTATCATCCTGAAGTCAATCTTGGTGCAACATCACAGAGGACATCTCAACTCCTAAAGTAAACTGATAAAATTCTAATAACTTGTTTAACTGTAAACTAAATTGTATAATTCATCCCACTCTCACCCAACCGGTCGAGGCAGATGGCCATCCCTCCCTGAGCCTGGTTCTGTTGGAGGTTTTTTTTCCCCTGTGGGGGTTTTCGGTTCCTTCCCACTTATTGCGGACTGCTTGCGGACTGCTGAAGCTTATAGGGAATCCAAATGTTTTGGATTGTTGGGTGTTTCTGTCTCTGCCTTTGTGAAGCGCTATGAGATGACTGTTGTTGTAAATATGCACTATACAAATAAAATTGAATTGAATTGAATAAATGTGTGTAGATAATAAATACCCCTAAACCACAATATATGCCACCCATTTTGTTAAATGCCTGTTTCCTCCTGTTTACTCATCTCTGCTCATGTCTTTTCTTCATCTCCTCCACTTTGATCTCTGATGGGAGGGACCAAGAGTTATGACGGGCATCAAGGAAAATAATCGAGGATGTACAAACTAGAAATTGAGTTGTGATGATGGAATTAGTGGGATGGCAGTTAGTTGCTGATTTTGGCAACTCCCACCCTATCAGACAAGTGATCCAAAACCTTGTTCAACCAATTACCCAACAACAACTCTACATCTGGTTTAGGTTGATTACACCTGTGCCTCATGTCTTTGTCCACTTTCATAAAGTCACATTAATGCTGAAACAAAGCGTGTTTGCTCAATAAAAGGCTGTGAGTTCATAAGAGTGCTCCAGTTCCCCTTTTTTGTCCTCTGGAAATTAATTAAACAAATTCAGTCAAACTAGTTTGTTCTGAGTCTTTGCTTTCTCATTCAACCATTAACTTATATCTCAAGTCTGCAGGCTTTGAGATAAATGCAACAAACGTGAGTAGCCCCACAACAATATGACTCATGGAACAGGTATCTGTGTCCTTTCCATCTGAGCTGCTGTTCATCTAACTGAGACGAATGAAACACTTGTTCTCATTGTCAATAATCTGATAACAAATAAATGAGGGAACGACCGAGCCCTCATGGCAGGCGAAGGCAGCATGAGGCTATTCACTTACACTGTTGCTGTTCACGCGGCATCACAGGTGGGGAGGTCCTTTCATGCTGATATCTGCTGCTATCTTGAAGCCAGAGTTCAAAGGAAATACCAGAATACCAGGAGGGATGTACACCTGTGTGAGTATCTCTCTCTCTCTCACGACTGAGAGATAAGATGATTAAAGTGTTTTAAATTTGAGCTTTACTATCTTTCTATTCACTAATATGAGAATTACAATGACATTTTAATTCACAAGGTTATAATATGGTTATATAAAAATGTATTTAAAACAACTACGCTTTAGACACTAGAGGGCAGTGTCACACTGTTTCTTAATCCTGTTTGATTTGTTTTGTACTTTGATATGTTGTGGGCGGATAATCTGTACATTTTATGAATGCTGCGTATCTCTCCCACCTGGAAATGCCCTCCTGGATGCAAAAATAAAGCCATGTCACTCTTTCACTATGCAGCTGATAATGAAATATGAAGACATTTTTTTAGATAAAGAGCTAAATCATTTGTTTACTCATCCCTGATTGCACTGACACATCCACATCACTTTGATGGTGAACTTTTGTAGGGCCCCTCATCAAGGTGCTCACATTATAGCAAATATACAGCTCATTGTGAAGCCCATTCCTCACAGGGATCGCGTCATGTTGCTGGCATACAACACTGCATTGTGATGCCTGGATGTCCCTCTGCCCCCATCCCCTTCAAAGCACTTCCCTGTGTGACATCAGCTGGGGTGCTGATCCAAAAGGTGCTCTTTTTTATTTTTTGGCAATCAAGTCTGAGTTTTTTAAGTTGTTGACCTCATCCACCCCGACTTCTTAGGAAAAAAACAACTTCTTACCTACCACTTTGCCAGGCTAAATCCAGACATCTTTTGTCTCACTGTAGGTTTCTCTTTGTGTGACTCGTCTTTGTGCTCTGCATTTATCAGCAGATTTTCCATCCTCCCTCTTTTTTCCATCCACTTAAGAAATGATAAAGCAGACAAATGTTGATACCAAAACAAAAGCACATGGGCAGGAATCCCTTTTACTGTATCCACGATACTCCTCAAAACCAGCCACAGTGGAAAAGAGTGTTTGTACCAGCTCAGGTAGATACAGACAGGAACAATGGAAGATGCTGCCACAAACAGGATGTGTGGGATGGAAGTCAGAGGGGTAAACATGGGGTGTTGTCATATGTGGGACTGAGCGAGTGTCTGTGTGGATGTGTGAGAGGAAGAGCAGGGGAGTGAATCTGTTGTCAGCTTTGCGTATGTGGAAAAAAAACAAGCTTTTGACATGTAGGCATTTTGAGCTTTTTACTTCAAAGGAGGAAAATCTGATATCATACATAAGACACTCAGATGTTTGCTTAAAAAGAAGCAAAAATCTCTGTGAAAGGTGATGTTAAGCTATTTCCTGGACTTGTGTATTTTCACATATTTCTGTGTGTGTTTTGATCTTGTCAGGGGATTCCCGTGCAGGTTTGCTAATTGAAAATCCCTTTTCCAGGTAACAAAGTTACGGAATTTCAGATATCAAAGTGGCCTCTTGTGTCTGACAACACGGCCTCCCTTGCTCTGCCACCTCCAACCACTGCAACACGAGTATCAAGTAATTTCTCTGAGTTAATGAATGAATGATTAAGAACCTCTAAATCTCATACACATAAAACTACTTTTTGATGTTAACATGCAGCCACTGGAAGTGAACAGACATTGACTGGTTAGGACGCAAATTCCCTGAACAGTGAGTCCTTGGTTTGACTCCCAGTCGACTGAACCATTTACTGCATGTCATTCCCCACGTTTCTCAAATAAAGACATAAAACGTCTAGGAAACATAGAGCCATCATCCCTTGTCTTCCTCCACTCATGAGTTACTGAAGGAGATTAGGGAATTAAATTTTATATCCAAGTGAGTTTTACTGGCAATGAAATTCATCTGTTCTTTATCTGCATCTTCTTACATAGATATATCCTTTAAAAAGAGACGCTTACTGGGCGCCCCTATAGCTCACCTGGTTGAGCGGGTGACCCATGAACAGGGGCTATAGTTCACCGTTGTGAGTTCGATTCCTGCTCATGACAGTTTGCTGCAGGTCTCTCCCCACTTTCCTGTCTCACTGCCCTGAACAACAAAGGCAAAAATGCCAAAAAAAAAGAGAGAGGCTTACAGCGAATGCATCTCTGCGGTTTTGTATGTTTTGAAACTGTTGACTTATTTTTAATGCCCCAAGTGATTTTTAATCTAAAAAATCTCAGAGTCAATTTCACCCATGAGACATGTAAGGGATTCCAGCAGGCTTCTTGGGAATTCCTTGGTCTTAAAGTCCTGAAACAGAAAGCAGAAGTGACATTTGTTATTCCAGACTTTTAGTACACTTACAACAAAAACCACAGCGAAAGCTGCAACCAAAGAAATGCAACCCACCACTGCTCTGTTAACAATGACTGATACCGACCCCACGTATAACAGTTCCCAGGGTTTAACCAGGTATTTGAGACATGTTCTGCTTCATAATGGGCAGAGCCTACAGTTGCTGTCAAACATACTTGAGAGCAAAAGCTCAGACAGTCACTGCACAATCCACCATGTCAGTTTCCAATTCATTGTCAGTGGAGCAGCTCCAGGATTTATCTCCTGATGAAAACATAGATTAGAGGCTTGCTTCTGTGGGTTTTAGCCGAGAGTTGCTCATAATAAAAAATGTTGAATGACCTGTCTAGTGTTGTTGGAACTCTCTTTTTTTTAATGCAGTAGGGATATTTGATGAAGTAATAAAGTGGGCTATTCATTAAAACCGTCATAGAATGGGTTAATTCAGGTATATTATGAGAAGCTTATATAAAGTTTGTTGAGTCCTAATAGTTTTTGATAATTTTGGAAGGCACAGAAAGCATATTTGACAGCAGATGGTTTTGGAGGTGCCTGTCCCCGATGGTGGACCTAACCAGCCATATCTCTCTCGATCATCTTGTCCAGTGTGTGTTTAATTACCTCTCCAGACTTTCATTTGATTTGCCCTCAGAGTGCAGCACCCCTGCACATGAGAGTGTCCTTTATGCTGTATGCTCGCAAAATTATCTCCTCATCAAATTTTATTTGAGCAGAACAAATTTTTGTTTATTCAGCAAGTAGGGGAAACTGGCTTCCAAGCTGTACTCCTGCAAATCATAAAGACATCAGTCTAAATTAACTGATTTAGTATTGCCTTACCTATGAATGCAGTGTGCTGCTTTTCAGCCAAGTTCCAGTAGATGGTCTGTACCTCTTGTGTGACAAGCTGGGAGAGCTGTTTGGAAAATGTCTCTTTTTTTCTGTGTAACCTCGACGAGATTTGTCAAGGGCCACAGTGTGCCATGTACAATCGGCATGAATTTGATGTGAAGTTTTTATCATATTTATATGTTTACACCTGCTTCACCCACAAGTGTTTTATAGAGGTTAGAGATAACTTATGTGTGTACTGTGTACTTGTCTGTTTCGGCTTCAGAAAGCAAAAAACAGAATTAACTAGACACAAGTCTGAAAGACATCATTTACCTGGGGGTAGCTACATTTCATGCATGGATATAAAAGTGTCAAAGCTCATACAAGGGAGACTTATCATGGTAAGTCTCAAATGGCATGTATCTTTTCATAGGCAGGGAGACAGACGTCTGAGCAGAGTAAAACTTGGACATCGTACTTAACTGACCCTGTCTGCTGAGCTACTTTACACACTCTGCAGAGTTTAGGGAATAAACTGAATTCCACATCTGTTAATAAAAGGACGACTATTACTTCAGCGCTAATTAGATTTAAATGATGAAATAGTTTCAGACCGACCACACAATATCACAGTCCCTATGTGGTTTCCTAACTGTCATCTCTGCTGTTTTTCTGCCCAAATTACAGAACGGACTATGTTTTATTATTGCAGTTCTGTAGGTAGTACTTCACTGCTGGACACAGTTGAGCACAAAACTGTACATGTGCTTCAGGAAGCAGGGCGTACTTAAGAACACTGACAATTCTTCATTTGGTTGATCAGCACATTCTTGGGAAACATGAATGTGGCACAATGGAGTCACTCAAAACGATGTCTTATGATGAAGTGCAAAAAAAACTACAGTTATGAAGACAGGAATACTACTGCTAGTAGTGGTATCAGTGCTGTAAGCATAAAGTGTACATAAAAGATGGATGTAGTCTTTCGGTCAAAGAGGTGAAGGTAGTGTAAAAGATCCTTATACCTGTGTTCTTTCTAGCAGCCAGCAGAGGGCGACTCCTCTGGTTGCAAAAAGAAGTCTGACTGTATAGAAGTCTATGAGAAAATGATTCTTGTCTCACTTGATTTTCTACGCCAGAAAACATTGTTCTAATGAGTTTATGGCTCCAATCAGTAGTTTCAAGACTTTGTGAAGACAGTATTGAGTTTATTTTGCAAACTATGCTCCCATTTAGAATAAAATACACAATAAATGTATGGTATGCTTAAAGGAAAGGCTACCTAGTGACTGACATTGTGCATATTCCTTGACTTCTCAGTCAGAGCCATCTTTTCCTCATCATAACTACATTCAAACAACAACATTGTCAAATTTCACACTTGAGGCTTCAAAATTGTAGCCCACAAACTATTGGGCAATGTCATAGTTGATACTTCCATCTCCTATATACAGTCTATTGGCAGGACTTTGGAAAGATTGGTCTGTTGGTTCATCCACTACTCTTGTTCAAACTGAAGTGCCTCAACAACGATTTGGTGGATTTCCAGTACCGGTGTAATAGTACACAAAAATCACGGTTCGGTACGTACCTCGGTAGGGAAGTCACAGTTCGGTTCGGTACGGTTCAGTTCTCAGTTCAGGGGAAAACTAAAAACTAAAAAAAACCTGCTCATAATTAATCCAAAATAACTTTTTATTGTATTAAACCAAAAAGCTGTTAGCAGCTCAGTATATCAAATTAAATGTACCATGTATACAAATGTAGCAGGAATACTGCTGCATCGTTCTCAATATCAAATAAACAAAATAAAATAAATAAAAGTACAAGTGCAGTATTAACAATTCCAGCTTATTGTCTGCTGTAAATAGAACTAAATTACTTTTCCAGTATGAAAAAGGAAGACACTGCTGCAAACAACCAAGTTCAGCGATAAATATAAAAAATAAATAAATATTTTTCAAATAAATGCAGCTCTTATCCACCCATATTGTGATTTCCAGCAAGTTCAGCACAACTTTAGCAATGCAACGTAAATAAAAAGCATGAATGAATCACGCGTCAGTCGTCCTGACGCATGGCAAAGAGAGTTAAAGTGAAACAGGAGACATGTTGAGTCATTGTTAATGTCACAACGTCGTCATGAGCTTATCTGTCAGTAGCTCCACTCAGCCCACTCCTGTGATGCTGCCTGGCTGTAGCTTCCTCATGTGCTACTGAGAAGACAGTGGTGAGGACTGAGGACTGAATGGAGTCAGAGCTCCAGCACAGCGGGCAGTTACGCTTGGATGCTGCCTTTTTAAATGAGTGTGTAAGTTGCTAGATGCATATTTGAGGACTGCTTCACAATGTCGACATACGGCTTTCGTCTTGTCGACTTGTTTTTCTCCTTTTTCAGACTTTTTCAGGAAATCGAAGTGATCCCAAACGGATGATTTTAATGACACCGGAGCGTCTTCCAGCTATGGCTTGTTGTTGTTATTGTTAGCATTAGCCATCCCATTCACTAGCCACATAGACTGGGCTTATAAGGAAGTGCGGACAGGAGAATGAATGGTCCGTCACACCATGTGGTCCACTGGAAACTCCTACTTGTTTTTAGCGTCACAACTGCGCAACTGTGAGCCAGAGAAGGTCCACTGCAACTGTGGGCACCATGAGATTTAAAGTTTCGCAATTTAAACAATTCTGTACATTGGCCATTCTTAATAGTATTCAAATTTTCGTACCACGGTATATGTCTGTACCGAACCAAAAGGGCCTGTACCGAACGGTTTGGTACGGATACATGTATTTGTTACACCCCTAATTTCCAGTAAATTTAATTCAGATATTCATGATACCTTCATCACAAGGATCAGTCTTTATGACTTGGATGATCCTCTCATCTTCCTTTAACACCACCACGAGGTATATATTAGTGATTTAAAGTGAATTGTCTCAGCAGCATGCTAAATTCAGAACGTTGTAACAAATGAAAACCTAAATCATGCTATTAGTCTGCCTCAACAACATTTGAAGAACTAAAATGAACCTCTTAAAAGGACGAAAGTATAAAGAAATGAATGTAAGATAAACAGTCCTTATCCACTCCCTCTTCTATGTACAAACAGATGCTCACGTAGGGAAGAAGTCTGTTGTCCAACTCTTCTTCTGTGATCGCCATCCACTGAAGGCAAGCTCTGTTGTCATAGAGAACTACAACACAATGTCGGTTGTTGTGTCCTTTGTCCTGTGTGCACTGTTTACATATGTTTATCAAGATGGTGGCAGAGACAAAAAAAAAAAAGAAGCTGGGTTTGGCTGCAACAATTACATTTCTTCTGGTCCTTTAGAGGGGCAGCTATTTTGACAGAGCAAGTTTCTTCTTGTACACAGGAACACCAGCAGACGGGGCTTTAGACATACACTAAGTCATCACAATGAAGTTGCAACACAAACTCAGGACAACCAAACCGGCCTTGTCTAAACCTCCCTCATGTCTGATCAGCATCACATCTGATTCTGGCATCCAGTCTTCATGAGATGAGTTTGTGCTGAGATGTGTTGTTGGGCTCACAGGAATATAACCACAGGCTATACAGGATGAAATGCTGAAGCCGCTGTCTCTCCATGCAGGTGTGCAATTTTAAGAGGCCTCTTTATTTGCAGAATCATCTGAAGTTTTTCCACCTGTATGTGTCTGCACAGAATTGTCAAATTCATCAAATGTGCACACAACTGCCCCACTTCCCTTCCCCTTATACAGAAATAGAAAAAGTTGAGGTCTTGCTTTCCAAGACACGAGCTTTGCAACAACTCTATGTGCTGTATGGTTTGTGACCACCGTCCCCCCAACCCTCTCCCGATCCGTTGACTAAAACCAAAACAACCTGCGGCTCTCTCCTTGGTTGCACTCAACAGGAAAACACCAGACTCAGGTGATCTCATGGCCCTTAGGCAAGCAGAATCCCCAGTGTGAGTCAGGATGTGACTAAATCACAATTGAAAGGTTGACAAACTGAGTTTCATATCAGTGCAGGCAGGCTCAATCAAAATAATACATCAGAGCACATTAATTGACGAGATGAAATGCAAAACCGCAGGCTGACCCCGAACACTTGCTCCTGAACCCTTCATTCCCTCCTCTGTTTTGCTAATCCTCCTGAAGCCCTCCATGGGAGCTCATGTGGCCCAGAGGAGATGGACCAGAGGCCAATGAGGCTGACAGTACCAACACAGCTGGCCTGCTGAGTCAAGAGCTGGAATTGGGACCTGCTTCGCACACTCTTTCACACATGTGGTGGTCCCTATAGAGGAGGAAAACCCACTGCTCCTGCCCCACGTCCGCCATGTGCTCGCCCCTTTAGAAACCACACTCTATAGTGAACACTGTGTCCTGGCCAGCGATCTGATGGCTACGAGAGGCATACGTGAGTGGGTTTCATTAGACAGAGGACCACACAAGACTGTTGTACGCTATTTCCATAAACATTTGAAATAAAAGGCAACATCTATCAGAAGCACCAGATTAAAGTTAGATTTTGCACAAACAAAGGCTCGGGGCCGCTTTCCCAAAAGCCATCATAGAGCAAAAGTCAACTGAAAAAAATGTATCTTTTGTTTTGAGGTGTTTCCCCCACAACCTTTGTGAACTTGCGTGTCATTAAAGTGATGAGGAGACGTTTACAGGGGCTCACAGAGGGGAAAGAATTCACTCTAGAGCGTTTTGTTTCCCAAGATTATAATTTTATTGTATTTTCATCTCTGAAGCCAACTCACAAACATGAAATCAACAACTTTTGTCTGCCATTTAAGGTACAATGACTCTGGCAAACAGAGCTCAGCACAATGAGGGAAACAATTGCTATGAACCTCTCCCCTAGGAGGAGCAATTATCTTTCCCTCCTATCAGGGAAAGGGTGAGGATAAGGACTGTTTGTAACAAGATAATGTGCAGCAAATGTTTGCAAATTCCTCTGCATTACTACGCACATATTTAAAGAATGAGAGCTCTTCTAAACTCTACTAGCAAACTGTTAAAGCCCTTTTATATTTAATGATCTCCTCCTATGACCAGGACTTGACACCCTATACAGAGGAGGCCAAAGGTCAAGCTGCAAAGCACATGGTGCCATTTTTAAAACGTCAGAGTGGTTGGTGGAGGAGTTTTGAAAGTTTTATCTGTTGGATGGCTTAAGCCTGCTTCTCTGCTTGTTCTTTCTGCTCTCAAGCTTTAGTTTACATTATTTTATGGAAGTTGGAGAAAAAAATCAAAGCCATTGCTTTGTGGCAGGCAGACGGGAGGGAGGCTGGAGATGTCATGTGCAGTGGTGGTAAAAGTCTATCCTGGCTTTACTGGTCATGTATTTCTCCTGACAAGGAGGGCCTACAAAGCATTTATGTAAATCCTGCCAGTATCACATATCAGGGCCAGTATTCAAAAAGGCACAGCCACATGACTATTTAAATCAGTGCAACAGCTCTGAATTAATTTATCGCTGTGTTTGGATGGCAAATAGATTTTGATGGAGTGGCTGATAGCACAGACGTGTTTCTGGACCTGGCTGGGTGCTGAGTTTCCCAGCTGCTTGAGCCAAGAGCTGAAACACGTGATTAGAAAGGGAAATTTTTGGGGTGAAATAAAAAAACACTGACATTTTCTTGTGGTGAAAAAGCTGTGAACTACAGGGGAGAGGTAGGGGCCAAGGCCCCATAATATAGCCTTTCTCTCCAAGGCCAGGTCTGACGCAGGGAGTCCAACGCTGTGCAGGTTGGGACAGAGCAGGTCTGTGTGGTGAGCCAACCACAGAAACTCTGTCACCTCTCTGCACCGCATGGAAACCCCTGTGTGCTGTCGCTGACAGCATCCCACAACAGCCACATGTTGACTCTGTTAATTTGTGAAGCATCACCTGCATTCTGTTTCACACATAAAGACGTTTGCAGACAGTTCCTGATTTAAAGAACTGTGACCTAAAACTCACATGGACTCATTAAAGAATTTAGCAAAACAAACCTGTAACATATATGTTTCCATATTTGTGCTGCAAATGAACAAAACTGCACATGCTTATAAATGAATTTATGATGAACATCATTACAGGAATAGTTTAACATCTTGGGAAACATGAAGATGCTGAGATTAGTTCAAATTTCACCTGCAGTATCTAGCAGCTGATTAGCTGAGCTCAGAGTAAAGATTTGAAAAAGGGGAAACCGCTAGCTTGACTTGACTCAGAAAAAACAAACTCCATATAACAGCACATCTAAAGCTCTCTTATTAACACTTTATATCTTTAGAAAGTAAGATTTTTTTCAAAACATCAAACCAGTCCTTTAAAATATAAAAGTTAGGCATTGAAGGAACTGGACCCACAAATATAAATACATACATACATTTGTGTCGAATCCTGTAGCGTATCAACAGCTCTACAGTAAGCTAACTTAAACTTTTTTTTAATAATCTCATTTGTTTATTATGTATTAAAAGGCAAAGTGTTCAATGACACCTGGTTTTAAAGTGGGAGATCAATATGTTAATTAGTTAGCTACTGCTAAAAATGCTTCCCTTAGTGTCCGTCAGTATGTGGCTATCTCCTAACCTAAACTAACTGTTCTGTCTGTATTACTGTACAGTCATGAGAGTGATATCTATAGACCGTTTTCCACTGCAGAAACTTGCAGGCTGTTTTAGGGCGACCTGAACCTTTATGCATGTTGCAACTGCAAGAACCGCACCTCTAGAAACTCTGTCAGGGTCATTTTCAGGTGAGAAAAAAGTACCTACTGTGAGGGTTATGGACATGTTTACTTTGTGTTTTGGATCCTGCTGTTTTTCTGTTTGTTCGGTTGGCTGTGCATCTCATTTTCAGGTTGGGTGGGGCTGGTCGGAGAAGGACGCTCCCTCGTTGGCACAGCTGCGGCTCATTGCCTCATCAGCGGACAGGTTAAAGCCTCTGCTCACCTGGGGCCTCATCATCAGTGCGTACGCACAGATATGTGCGTAGAGCGTGCGTACGAACATTCCTACGCAAAGTATGGAATTTATCAACTTGTACTTATACTTAGGAATGTGCGTAAATATACGCACACCTCTGACCATGCGTACGAACATAATCTAGCGGTAGAACAGTGAAACTACAAATATAAAGTATTCGGGGATTTTGACCACTGGCACATTCCAGCGTGAGGTTGGAGACATATGCAGCATTTCCAGCCACCACTGAGCAGGGTCAAGCCGGCAGTGTTGGATGCCATAACTCCCCTGGTCCCAGCCTACATCCAGTTCCCTTACAGCCATCACCGATGAGCCCAAATCAAACGGGGACTTAACACCGTCGCTGAATTCCCAAACATATGTGGAGCCATAGACAGCACCCACATCACAATCAAAGTAGCATCACTAAACAAGCTTAATTTTGTAAATAGAAAAGGGTTTCATTCAATCAACATACTGATAATTTGTGATGCGCATTTGTCACTATCCAACGTTGTTGCCCGGCGGCTTGGAGGAATGCATGACTCATTCATTGAGCAGAACAGCTCTGTGGGTGCGTGTTACGTCCCCGTGAGCTAGGGGATGCGGGGAGTAACAAGAGCAAAAATGAAACAGGATAGAGGGACCAGGAAACTGTTTGTTTAACAAAAAACTAGATTTATTTTACAAACAAAGGGAAACCTGGAAACAAAACTGATCCTAAGGTCACCAACAACTCAACAACCGCAGAGTCCTCAGAGTCGCTGAAATCAGGCCCAACACCACAAACGCCACCACCTCTGTCTGCCACTCTGGCTCTCTGGACACGACGATCAGGCTGGCTCGGCTTTTCAATTGTCTCTTGATGAGTGCAGGTCAGCTGCACCTGGCCACTCCCTCTGGGCACCACCTGAAAGGAATTCACACACAGACACCAAAACTCGGCCCCAAGGGCCGTAACACTTCCCCCCTTAAGAACAAACACCATTTCAATTGACACTGCACTCTCCAGACTACGCAAGTTACACGGAGTGGTTATTCACCTAGAGTAGATACTCACCTACGGGATAGAGCATCAGCCACTACATTGTCAACTCCCCTTTTGTGCTTAGTGTCCAGGTTGTAGTTCTGTGCTAGCAGGGCCCAACGCATCAATCGCTGGTTGTGGTTGTACATCTGCGCTAAAAATGTGAGAGGATTGTGGTCAGTGTAGACTGTCACTGGTGTTGAACTGGAGCTGAGGTACACTTTGAAGTGTTGCAGGGCAAGCAACATGGCTAGCGTCTCCTTTTCAATAGTGGAATAGTTCAACTGATGGCGCTTGAACTTGACCGAGTAATAGCTCACCGGATGGCACACACCATCCTCACCATCCTGCAGCAGAACTGCACCAGCCCCAGTGGCACTCGCATCCACCTCCAGCTTAAAAGGCAGAGAGGAGTTAGGAGCGGCAAGCACAGGGGCACTGCAGAGGAGACCTTTAGCAGTATTGAAAGCATGGTCACACTTGTCATCCCAGCAGAGCAGAACGGCAGGACTACACAACTTAGTCAGGGGAGCGACAACCACAGAGAAATTTTTACAAAAACACCAGTAATACCCAGCCATACCCAAAACCGTCTCAGTTCACGCCTGGTGGTGGGAGCAGGGTAGGACAGCACTGCTGCAACTTTTGCATTCACTGGACAGACCTGCCCCTGCCCGACCTGCTTCCCCAAGTAGGTTACTGTGGCTTTACTCACACTTTTGGGAGGTTGAGTGTTAGTGATGCATTGGCAAGCCGCTGAAACGCCACCTTCAGACTGGACACATGGCTGTTCCATTCACTTGAGTACACCACCACATCATCAAGGTACATTTTACAATTGGGTACATCCCCCATCACAATCTGCATTAATCGCTGGACAGTGGCTGGTGCATTTCTCATACCAAATGCCATCACAGTGTATTGCATAAAGTGGTCAGGCGTAACAAAAGCTGAGATAGCAGAAGCTCTGGGTGTTAGAGAAACCTGCCAGTAACCTTACAGTAGATCTAGCTTCGTAATAAATGTAGCGGGACCAATGCTGTCGATGCAATCCTCCATGCGAGGCAACGGGAATGAATCCGGCACAGTAATGGCGTTGACTTTCCTAAAATCAGAGCAGAAACGAGGGGTACCATCGGACTTAGGAGCCAACAGACACGGAGAGCTCCAGGGGCTGCAACTGGGCTTGGCTAAGCCGTTTTTAACCAAGTACTCCACCTCCTTTGTCATTTTTTCGCGCTTTCCTGTAGGACACCGATATGCATGCTGCTTAATGGGGGTAGCATTACCAACATCAATATCATGCTCAACCATAGTGGTGCGGGATGGCACATCACCAAATAAAGTAGGGTGCGATCGAATCAACTCAATAATGTCATCCCGCTGACCGTCAGGAAGGTATGACAAATGGGTATCAATAGTAGAGAGAACCTCAGAGTTTGATAATCTACCACTCTGCTGGCTCACAGAGGGCTCCACCAAACCATCAGACACCATGTTTCCCCTGACCAGGGCGGCAGACACAGCGAAAACAGCAGTCCCCAGACATTCCTGCTGTTTATTCCCAGACAGCTCCCTAGAGTGATACAACTTTAACATGTTAATATGACACAAACGGGTTTTCCCTCCTGCGATCAGGGGTTCGAATAATGTAATTTGTGTCTGACACTTTTCTGTCCACCACATACGGACCTGAGAAGCGAGCGGTGAGCGCAGAACCAGGCATGGGCAACAGGACCAGAACTTAGTCACCAGGATGGAACTGTCTCTCAACTGCTTTTTTGTCATACCGTTTCTTCATACTGCACTGGGAGGAGGAAAGGGCCCCCCCTGCCAATGCAGAAGGATGCTGCAACCTGTCTTTACACTTGGAGACAAATTCCAACAGGTTGGTCTTAGAGGAAACAGACACAAACTGTTCTTTTAACACCTTCAATGGGCCACGCACATTGTGACCAAAGACCAACTCAGCTGGACTCAACCCCAATGACTCCTGTTTAGCATCACGAATGGCAAATAGAACAAAAGGCACTCCTTCATCCCAGTCTCTCCCTGTGTCATAGCAGTACTTCCTGAGCATCGACTTCAAGGTTTGATGCCAGTGTTCTAATGCCCCTTGTGACTCTGGGTGATGAGCAGAGGATGTGGAGTGACACTGAGTGCTTGCAAAGTCTCCTTAAAGGTTCTAGACATGAAATTGGTTCCTTGATCAGTTTGTACAATTTTAGGCAAACCAAAGGTTGTGAAAAACTTAATCAATGCCCTGCTGATAACATGTGCCGTAATCTCTCTCAGTGGAATGACCTCAGGGAAACGGGTGGAAACACACATTATTGTTAGCAGAAACTGATTACCCGACTTGGTCCTAGGCAAGGGACCAACGCAATCAATGAGCACCCGGTCAAATGGTTCACCAACAGCAGGGACTGGGCACAGGGGGGCCGGGGGCACTATCTGGTTTGGCTTACATGCAACTTGACAAGTACTGCAGGTGCGACAGAATTTAACCACATCAGCCTTCAGGCCTGGCCAGAAGAAGTACTTCAGGATGTGGCTGTAAGTTTTAGTGACACCTAAATGCCCAGACCACACATGCTCATGTGCCAACTCTAGCACATGCTGCCGACAAATCAACAGGTACAACTACTTGGTATACCGCACACCAGTCCTCACCTGATTCAGCTGTTGTACTGTCGAACTGTGAAACCCACTTACGCATTAAAATGCCATTAACAAAGAAAAATGTCTGTTTCTTGTCATTGCACTTAGTATTCATTTCTCCAGTTGGACCAAAATACTTTGCTAGGGAGGGGTCACCTCTCTGGGCACTGGTGAATGCCTCACGGTTCAGAGGTAGTGACACAGCAGGGGGAGGAACGGGTGCCATTGTCCCCTTCGGCTTCCTCGGAGGGCCAGTCACTGACTCAAGAGGAGGCCACCCATCCTCAACAAGAGCAGAAACAAGCTGTGCGTCACACAAGTCAACCTCATCGGCCTGCTCTCGGGCCTTTGCTCTGGTTAATACACTCAGCGAATATCTCAGGATGGTTATGGGCCAACACGTCCTGAACAGATTCCGAAAGTGGACTGTCAACCACCTCAGCTACAGGATAGACATTGCCACCAGCAATATCATTCCCCATAATCAAATCAACACCATCAATTGGAAAACTGGTTCAGACACCTACCGAGAAGAAGCCAGTTACCAACTTAGTCTGAATATGGACTCTGTGAAGAGGAGTGGGCACAAAACCCATTTCAATACCTCTCACAACGACACTTACATTACACGGCTCAACTCCGACTGACAAAACCTTGGAAAGGATGAGGGACTGAGAGCAAGCCGTGTCACGCAGCACTGTAACCGGGTGCTGGTCCTCAACCTTCCCTGTATGGGAGACAAAACCCTGAAAAATGAACGGTTTAAAACAGTCATCCGGCACCTTCTGAACATCGGCGTGGATTATGAGAGGGTCTGTTTTAATCCCACACCTTTGGGCTGATTCGTAACTGACATCTGTTGCTTACGTTCCAATGCTGCACATCAAATGGTCAGATTCACCACAGTAAAAACATTTCCTGTCAGCCTTAAGGCCCGATGACACATTCCCTGACACCTTTGACCCACGATCTGTCTGCGAGTAATCAGGGAGGGAGGAGTTGCTCGCAGTGAACACATTCTTATGCGTTAAAGTGAATTCATCTGCCAGAGTAGCGGCCTGCTGCAAAGTAGCAACCCTCTGCTCATTTAAGTACACCACAGTAAGCTCTGGCAGACAGTTTTCAAACTCCTCCAACAACACAAGTTTCCATAAAGAGGCTAAATCACCAGCCTTACAGGCTGCACACCACCTGTCAAACAGTACCCTCTTTTCCCTCGCGAAATCCACAAAACTTTGGCCTGTCATTCTCCGAAGGCTACGGAAACGCTGTCTGTAGGCCTCTGGAACTAGCCCATAAGCACGAAGAATAGCGCCTGTCACAGTCTCATAGACTAAACCATCCTCCACAGAGAGAGAACCACAGGCCTCCTGAGCCTTATCTGTTAATTTACACTGTAACAAAACTGCCCACACCTCTTTAGGCCAGCGTAAAGCCACAGCGATCCTCTCAAATGCTACAAAATAAGCCTAAACTTCCGTTTCACGAAACGCAGGAACTAACATTATAAATTTACTCACATCGACTGAAGAATCTGAATGCACACTAGTCACACCAGCTGCAGAACTCACCATGGGTTTCTGCAACTCCAGCTGGTGCATCCTCATAGCAGTCTCAGCCTCCAACTTCTTCAGCTCCAGTTCCCTGCAAAGCCCAAATTCCCGTTCTCGTTCCTCTCCTTCCAACGGGAGACGAGCTAAGCGGACCTTAAGATGGGCCTCCAACCTAGAGCCTGGAGACGACTCAGCCGACTGCGAGTCAAAACGGGGCAACGTGAACGGCTTTACCCCAGGTGTATGCAACCCGTCACTCGGTGAAGCGGGAATCGGCGGATCAGCCCCCTCTCCCCCCAGAGGAACAGAGGGCCCGACCCCCGAGAGCTCTGTTGCAGCAGGCTGGTCCCCACCAACAGAAACAGCCACCGTGGCCTCAGCCATCTGAGCAGCAGACCCAGACACAGACAAGGTAAAAACTCCTTTACTCACCAATTCACTAAGCAGCGCCGCCTTGAAGTCCTGCCTACGTAGGGCAGCCGAGACACTCACACCATAGTGCTCGGCAACGTCACACAAGTCTGCCTTTGTGCATTTCTCCAACTGTTCTGTGGTGGGACTCAAAACAAACTCAGCCAATACAAACGCCGCCATACTCACCAAAAAACAGACTGTAGGCTGCCGCTAACCAGGTTAGCACAACACCACCACTCAGCTGTCCTCAGTCCTGCCTGACACTAACCTGCCTATCTTCTGGAGCGTGCCGGGCTCGAGGCAACTTTAAAGGCTAACACAGCTGAATGCCTACCCCCACCAGGGTCCAAACCCCGCCAAGGGTTAACCCCAAAAAAAAGAAAGGCAAAATAACAGAGTGTCCGACGGAGGAGCTGAAGCAGCTCAGCTGGACACTCACTTATCTGTCTGAGGAAGGAATGAATGAGGTGACAGCCAAACAGGCCAAAAATACTCAGAGGCAAAACCCCCCCCCACAAAACAAGGCAATTCTAATCAAACGGCCCAATCTCCTGATACTAAAAAAGAAATGGACAAGCCCCCAAATGTGTTACGCCCCCTTGGGCTAGGGATTGAGGGGATTAACAAGAATAAAAATGAAACAGGGTAGAGGGACCAGGATACGGAGGCCGAGAGCGGTCATGGCCGCACATTTTTTTTAAACGGCATTTTCTCGAGATAACGAGATAATTATCTGGTTATCTGGAGGAAACGGGGCTGTTTTCTCAAGCTAATTATCCCGTTATCTCGAGAAAACGGCATTCGTTTTCTCGAGATAACGAGATGATTATCCCTGGATACTGATGCCTGTGTTTACAAAGAAACGAGTGACGATCTGGAGTGCAGCAGTGACTTTGCCGAGAACAGACTGAAAATTATCTCGTTTCACGAGAAAACGATTCTTGTTATCCCGAGATAACGAGAAAATTAACTCGTTATCTTGAGAAAATGGCGAAGAAAGAACAGTAGCGGAAAACGGCCGCTCTCGGCTTCCTTACCAGGAAACTGTTTGTTTAACAAAAAACTAGATTTATTTTTCAAACAAAGGAAAACAAAAAAGTGCAAACCAGAGCGAGTTCCCTGGAAACAAAACCGATCTTAAGGTCACCAACAACTCAGAGTCCGCAGAGTCCTCAGAGTCACTGAAACCAGGTTAGCACAACACCACCACTCAGCTGTCCTCAGTCCTGCCTGACACTAACCTGCCTATCTTCTGGAGCGTGCCCAACACCACAAACGCCACCACCTCTGTCTGCCACTCTGGCTCTCTGGACACGAGGATCAGGCTGGTTGGCTTTTCAATTGTCTCTTGATGAGTGCAGATCAGCTGCACCTGGCCACTCCCTCTGGGCACCACCTGAAAGGGATTCACACATAAACACAAACGACACCAAAACTCGGCCCCAAGGGCCGTAACAGTGCATCTCCAAGCAGGAGCTGCTGAAGACGGCTGGCTTATTGGTGAGTGTCACAGAGTGTGGAAATGTTTTGGCTGGACTTTGTTTGGTTATTAAAACATGTCATCTGTAGTGATCAGGGTTATCCATTGGGTGAACGTTCGGTATTAATTCGTCCTCCTCCAGTTGCAGCCATTTCTCTTTTATGGACAGTGATGCGTTTTTTTGGCACTGAGCTTAACGTCAAACCACTTTTTAAAATTTTTTCCGGCGATCTCTCCTCTGACCCAACAGAAATAACTGCAGTGGTCATCTTGTCCCATGCAATATTTTTTCTTTCGCTGCTTATCCAAACTTTTCCCACATCAAACAATATTTTCTGGTTTGCTTCAACCTCGCTGACAAGCACCTCGATCTCAGTTTCATAAAAGTTCCTCACTGATGTATGTACGACCCCCGTACGCACGTTTGATAAATACAGATTTTTTTGCACTTACGCACACTCTAAATTTCATTTGTACGACAGAATTTAGAACCTTTTCTACACACTGATGATAAATGAGGTCCCAGGGCTCCTGTGCCAGATGATTGTGAACACAACAAGTGGTACATTCAGGCTGTTTAGTCGCAGCTACGAGCACATGTCCTTTCTGTTTAACTATCTTGAGTCATGGATATTGTCTTCTCCTTGTTCTCCAGCGTCCTCTCCACCGGTCACAGCGTCCAGCCGTCCGCCCTCCACACCAGCCTTCCTCTTGATGAGAACACGACACGGATTGTTCCCCTTCACGATCACCTGCTCCCTTTAAACCCTGTTTCCTCTTTCGTCTGGGTCCCACCGCATGCCGAGTGGCTCTCAGCCGCCACACCTACTCCAGGGTATGTACTTCTTAGTGGCCCTGAAAAAATATTAAAGCAAGAACAAGCAAGGGAGGACAGCAAGTATAATTTTTCTGCTCTCTCAGTGTTCTCGTTGAGTAGCAGTATTCTTCTCTCCAACATCACCATCATCAATGTAAAATTCACTATATAGGCTAGCACAACAAACCAGCGATTGCACTATTCATTACATGCTCATAAAATTGGAGTTAGGCCCAAAAACTATTATTTGTCATTGTCTGTAGCACTAGCTCCTACACCACAATCAAAACAGAAAGGTTGAGTAGGTGGGGGCTGTTCCTGAAAATTTCAAAAAATGTCAAGCCATTTAAAAAAAAACAAAAAACATTGTGTTCCAGACAGCAACCAATCCCACAATCAACTGAAGTTGTGAACTCTCAGAAGTTTTTAGCACCACAGAAAGTGAAAATGTCTCAGGGAAACAAATAGGAAGGCGTTATTATTCTTTTCATCTATGTCAGAGTTCAAAGGTTGTAGAGAAAGTCTGGTAACCAGCTGCTTTGGCAACTCGGTTTTTCTTAAAATGAAAGTTTTTTTGTTTTTTTTGCTGATTTCGTCAATGAAAACCATCCATCTCAAACTGTCAAAATTCATGTGTCAGTATCCATGGTGGAATGAATGCATTTCTGCCACATTTATATAGGGCCCTGATCTCACAGCACTATCCATTATCTCTGTCAGGGGAGAAAACTGAACAGAATGCATGCTCTTGCATTTGTGTCCAAAGTATTCATTTCAGGCCACCTGGAGGTCTGCAACATCACGATTATGAGGGAATCCGTCTTGCCAAGCTTCAAGAGGTGCACTTGTGGCCGATTCATAGATCGTCAGATTAATCAGTGTCCTATGAAGAACCGCTGGCAACTATAGGTGTGTTTTAGGTGTGATAGAGCCTGTGATGGACACTAATAGAAAGGCTATTCGTCCAGCCACCTGCCAAGTAACTTTTTAAGGTGCCTTTTCCAAACTGTTTCCAAGGACAAATCTCAGATGGTTCTCTACCATGTGGTGTTCCAGGTTAATTCAAGAGCTGAATGCAACAAAATTCAACAAGGGATTGAGGGAGAATTTTTTCGAAATCGGATGGTGTTTTGACATGTAAATCATTTACTAATTTGCAGTCAGCTTTTTAGTTACTTTTGTAACTTGACCAGCCATTACATCTTCAACATTATTACGAGTTTCACTTTCTTACCCTCCAATAAAGTCATATTTTGCTTAATTACAAAACTCTCTCTATAGGCATGGTTCTATGGAATTGTCCCAACAGCTATGGAGGAATTTGGTATTCATTCTCATCCATCCATCCATCCATCCATCCATCCATTATCTATACACCGCTTAATCCTCACTAGGGTCGCGGGGGGACTGGAGCCTATCCCAGCTGACTTAGGGCGAAGGCAGGGGACACCCTGGGCAGGTCACCAGTCTATCACAGGGCTACACTTAGAGACAGACAACCAAGCACACTCACATTCACACCTACGGACAATTTAGAATCACCAATTAACCTCAACATGTTTTTGGACTTATGGGAGCAAGCCAGAGAACCCGGAGAGAACCCGTGCTGCATGGGGAGAACATGCAAACTCCATACAGAAAGATTCCGGTGCCGCGAACCGGCAACCTTCTTGCTGCGAGGCAACAGTGCTACCAACTGCGCCACCTTGCAGCCCTGTATTCATTCCCATTCAGGTGAATTGTCAAAACTTAGTGTGGCTAGTGTAATCTATTTTCTGGACCCAGAAACTGAACACTGATACAGTTAGCAACAGTTTGAAGTAGGTTTTTGCAACAAGTCTTGTGGGGGTGATGGGGGGAACCTGGAGTGAAAATCTAAACAGAAGCTGTGGCAGGTGAGAGGATGAAATACTGACAACACTGACAAGACAAACAGGGAACAAATTAGACAAAAGAGAGAAATGGGGAAAAACAGCAGAAACACAAAGAAGAGGATGGAAACAGCCATGACACTTTGGGGATTTTCCAACTTTCCATGTAGGCCCATTCAGATTTTTACGTGTCAAGTAATATTGCTTATAACCAAAAAATCTATTCTCACCCCCAGTCACATGGTTATTGGTCAAATAACAACCGAAGAACCAGAAAAAGAGTCCAGCTGCCGTCTACTGAAGCACTTGGGATTATCATGACCAGGATAAATAATTATCTACACAGGCATTGTCAACGTTAGCAGGTTAGCATATTGACATCAGCCACCGTCGTTTAGGTAGAAGAGCAGGTTTGTCCTCTAATCATAGGGTTAGATATGTGATGCCCTGCCCCTCCATGTGGCCAGCTATACAAGACACTAAACCCCAAATTGCTTACAATTCTAGATGACATTGAGCGGGAGCTCTGCCGCCATTGGTGTGTATGTGTGTGAACTGGTAAATGAGAAACACACTGTAAAGCACTTTGCTCAGCTTAAGAAGGTTCTGTATGAGTGTGGACCATTTTTTCCAAAGCACAACTGTTCATACATCTCTTAGAGTTGCTCATGTGGCTGTATTATTTTGTGCTCAAGATTCCAACATACAAAAACAATTAGGCAAGTAAATAAAGAATGTAATGCTAAAACTGAATGCCATATAAATTTAAAGGCAGACTTCACAGCGCGGAAGATAGCAGGTTTTGCTGTGATAGAATCTGTCTCACACTCAGACAGCATGGTGGAGATCCTGTGAGGTCCAGCTCATGTCAGATCCTCCCGCCAGTTAAAACCACCATTTACTGATTACTTCCTATCAGTTGTCTGTGTGATGAGGATGTGCAGAGGGAAAGGCCAGGGTTATCTGTTTGGGTATCTGAGTTATGTAAACTCGCCGCTGTGGGCCGCAGTGCAACATCTCCTTCCCCCCCGATGTGCACAAGGGAACAATGGCAAAGGTAAAGAACGTCAGATAACTTTGACGGATTTTGTCTGCAGGAAGAGCCGCAGATACTGTCATCACGAGGATGAGAAGAAATGTCTTTATCATGACTGCTTGGTTCTCACTGTTCTCACAAGAAGATGTATGAAAAGTTAGTGAATATTTAGTGTAAAATTATTGATCACATCATTACTGTGTCTGTATTGCCAGGAAAGTCAAGATCCTGTTGTATATTGTATAAAGCTACTTATCCTGCTTTTTTGTCAGAGTTCCCATACACACAATGTCCGGCCTTACAGTTTTACAAAACCAAAATGATTTGCAGCATAATTTTAACTCTGGCTGTGTGTTTGTGTTTGAGATTGAGATCGAGCTTGTTGACTGTGTATCACTGCTCAGGTCACCCACTTGCCAAACACTGTCTCTTGTGGCACTGACTGGTTACATCACTAGTTACTTACACTCACTTGGCTCCAACAGAGAGACACTGCAGCAATGTTTTTTAAGTAAGTTTATGTGCCTGACAGAGATATCCATGACGACAATTGAGAGCATGCAATAAGGGCTTTGCATAAGGGAATAGGGGTTTGTGTTCCTGGGGAGGATGAATGGACTCCAAAAGTCAGGTCTTGCTTGAAGAGTTAAATTTAAATTCTTAAAAAGTATTAATGACATGCAAAGAAAAATATCGGGATTGGAAGCGGCATGGGAAGCCACACATTACCAAATCACATCTAAAAAGCCAATAAAAACTTAGTAAAATGAGGCATGAATGCTTTCTTGTGCTACCAAATATTAGATTATGCAAGTAATCCTTTCAGTCAGTGATGGCTTGGAATTCGAGGAGGCACTGAAGGCCAAGTCATGTCAAGCCATCAGCTCCTTTCGCCAGCTCATCGCTACGCAGTCCTCACTGTTTGTGATTGATGACCATGGCTTGTACATGACCTAGCCCAGTGAGGAGCCTTCCCAGCACTGACCAACACTGAACACTACAGGGTTTAACTCAGCTTACATCATGGTAGAAAGAGCCATAATGTAGCCCCATATTTCTTGAATGTTGATGTTTTCTTGAAAGCAAAACAGGTACACACATTGATACGGCAGGCTGAGACCCAGCGTACTGTCTTTAAGGACTCATAAAGTCTACGTCGTGAACCGGATGGATTAAGGATGGATTAAGTGAAGAGTTTGAACTTGAGCATGGAAAACCATACCTGGGCTGATGCCTCTTGCATGGTTTTGATTTCAGCAGTTTTATTTTTGCCAGATATTCATCAGAACTGCAACATAACCTACATTGTGTTGTTTTCATAAAGATAAGCCTTGATTCAATCCCAGCATGGCAACGTCGTAACTCCATCTTCAGGTGCCAACAGTGAGTGTCACACTTGATTTAAGTGACACCTACAATGATTGCATTTCATAAACTGTAATTACTACAGTCAAAATATTATCTCAAAGTCTGAGAATCAGTAAGGTACAGGATCTAAACAAAATAAACACACAAGGGAGGGTTTGTGGATGGAAATCCTGTTTGCTTACACTGCGAATGTTGGCTTCAATAATTTGTGTAAAAAAAAGAAAAAATAAAGAAAAAAGTGTTGTGCCACATGTTGTGCCTGGAATTCTTTTCATGGAATCATTTAAAGGTGATAAATCAAAAGCAGAGGCTAGAAGCGGAGACAGTGAGATAACAGAGTGGTACTGAGAGTGTGGGGAGGGAAGACAAAGTGAGAGAGTGGATAGTGTCTTTGGGTCTGTCTGAATGTATGTAGGCCTTTTGTGCAGCGGGGGGAAGTTCGAACTCTGAATTATCTGCATTGTTTAAAATCCCCATCCTTCTTGTGTCTTGGCAGACGAGGCATAGGCCGGGGTGTCCATGTGGGTGACTGTAAATGAAGCATTCCACGCTGGGTTCAGGACAGGGTTCCTCTTGACTCATCGTCCGTCATTGCATAAAGCTCGCTCTCCACTGTGAAGCGGCCTATTCTTCTATTCACGGTGAGGTGAGCAGTTAATTCTCCGGGCCCTCACCATTGAAAGCTCCATCACCTTCCTGTACGCCTCTATCTTCTCTAATCCACCTCTTGTGAACATCTGCAGTGATGGCGACCTCAGAACGGCACGACTCTGGCTGAAGTGTTCACCTCAGTGACACTGCAGACAACCTCAGGTAGATTATCTTCAAAAATAATCAAAAGTAAACACCTGCATGACTTTTTGCCACTGATTCAGAACAAGTCTCTGTGTGTTGTGTTGAAACTGAAGGCGAACTATGACGAAAGCAACCCAAAGTCATTCAGCCTCAAACAAGCTCCCCCTTTAAAAAAACAAACAAAACAATGACACTTGTCTATCAGAGATGCTGAGTGTACATGGTCTTTTTCACCAGCACCTTGTTTCACATTTTGAAAAATAACACATACTCATACCTGGAAGATTTCCAGCACAAACACAACTGTTGCTCAGCAGCTTTACAGGAGTGATTTGATTTTCAGTGTCTTGCTCAACTGCAAGGAAGTCATTACGAGATTTTCAGCTCCACTGTGAATCCAGAGATGCTCTGAGCATGTGAGTGAAAGATGAACTTCTGGAGGTTGTCTCTGCTGTGTTTGAGCCTCGCTCTTAGTTTGCAGGTGTTTATGTGGCTAATTCTTTATAACGCATTTTGGAGAGGAGTGAAAAGCTCTCCTCGGGGAGTGAACGGGCCCTCACATCTGAAGAGCGGCCTAATGGGAAAGCAAACATTACAGAGGCCCCTTTACAAGGAGCAGCCTGCAGTGGGAGTGCAGCACTGCACCTGAACAAGCATGTGTGTGTGTTTGTGTGCACATTCATGTTCATGTAGTGAATGCAGTTAGAGATGACTGAATCTAAATGCTTGGTTTCTTTTCATGGAGCATAACAGTGCAACTACATTACCAATGATACTCCATAGCACTGTTGGGTTATTTAAAAGTTCATACCATCAGTTTTTATGTTAGACATAGACCATCCTATTTAGATCACCACAGATCTGTCACATTTTCTCACAGAAAGCTATTTATGATATACTGTCTTTTTGTCTTTGTAAAAATCGTAAAAATTAATGTTTGTAGTACATTTCTGCTTCTGTTTTTTTTAAAAGCAAGTGAGAGGTTTGCATAGAATAAATGTTGCTTAGATGAAGAAAAATAAAACTGATTTGCTTAAATTAGAGTTGCCACCTTGGAATTTTTTTATGAACATTGTTTAAGATTTATGTAAAGCAACATTTTATCCTAAATGAGTAAAGACTATCAGGCCTGGAAAAGACCTCATGACATAACTATATTGCCCTTCAGTTAGTAGAATTATTGTAGGCCCATGTGTACACATATACTGTCGTATGCATCAAAAACTATAAATACTTAAGCTCTACAATGAAAGGGTTGTAATTCCCACCATCGTTCACTATCAGGGGCCTTCTGGTGGCCTGTGTAGGGGAGTTTAGGATGCTGGCCATGTAGGTGCAGGACAGGAGTTCTTTGTTGCATGCCTTCTCTCTCTTCTCTCACCTTGTCACCTCTCTACCATCGTCTCTATAGGCAAAAAATGTTTTAAGGGTGCTAAGTAAGTTAAGGTTAAGGTGCAGGGGTTTTTCTAGAAAAAAATTGTATGAGGGAGCACACCGTGTCAAGGGAACAAAGCGACCGAGGGGGGGCTGGTGTGGAAGGGGGGGTTGCCCCCCCCTTCCAAGATGTGAAGCCTTTGAAAAGCTTGAAGCTTAAATGGGATGTTCTGAGGCTATCTGAGAGAGAAATTATAGCTCATGAAACTTCAGAAATCAAGACATTATCAACAGTTGAGCAATTGTTGTTTGGTTACATTTGTAATACAACTGTATACCGTAAATAAAAACATGACAAATACTAGTATTGGCAAAACTTCTATTCACTAGTACTTGGAATGTTCTTACATGCTCGTACTGCACCATGATACACATATATGTACTTTAACCAGTGTAATAGTGTCAGGGAGCAAGACCCACAGGATGACATCTTTAAATGCACAAACGTCAACAAAAACAGCTCGCGACGTGACCTTTTCTGTCAAAGCTCCCGTGTCAGTTGGTGAAAAGTCATGCAGTCTCGAGATATCGCTCAGCTGACCTTGCATGTAACCTATATGAAATTTTGCGAGAGCAGCTAACACCAAAACAATATGGCGGCCCGGCATGGAAAATGCCAATTTTGATCGTTTTTTGCACCGCCTCACAGTGTATCTACCATACCGGGCGGCTGTGGCTCAGGTGGTAGAGTGGGTTGTCCACTGATGGCAAGGTTGGCGGTTTGATACCCGGTTCCCCCCACATGCCAAAGTGTCCTTGGGCATGACACTGAACCCTAAATGGCTCCCAATGTCGCCATTGGTGTATGAATGTGTGTGTGAATGGGTGAATGGGTGAATGAGAAACATTGTAAAGCGCTTTGAGTGCCGCAAAGGTAGAAAAGCGCTATATATTTACCATTTTCCACAATCGGAATATGCTTCAGTCATTATAACGTTTTTGATGATCAGATACATCAAATTAATCACATCAATTACTTCTCATTCTTGTGATGGTGCTGGGATATTTTCACGGCCGAGAAGATTGTTTTCGTGAAGATTGCATGTTGTACAGCAGCATGCAAGAACATGGCCCAAGTGTTACTAGGGTTCAACTTATTTATTGAATGGCCAATTAAAAATGACCTATAAAAGGCTGAATTAATTTTTTTTTTTTTTTAATTAATAAATGTAAGTTGTTTTTTTAATAAAAGAGCTCTAAGGCTCTGTTGTAGAGAAGTTCTCTGAGAAGTGGCTGCTGATGTTCAGCAGCATACATGATGCAAGCTGATCCCCTGAAGCCTTTTTCTCTAGTCAGTCTTCACCTACAAATAGAAACAATAATGAGATTATTTCTCTCATTTTCCTACACTCCAATCATTTTAAAATTGTTTCTAATTAGTGTCTGATGATATATTATTACACAATTTTTTTACCTTTTATGAATCAGTAAAAGGCTGATGATACCTGGCTAGCGTCACCTTCATCAGGTGTCTTTCTCTTCTGAGAGAAATATTTGAACAAGCTCATCTGAAGATGCAGTCAGCCGTTCCATCATGGCGTGTAGATATTAGCTAAATGCTATCAGTTCGTTTACTCACGTTAGCAACGCTGAGTTGGCCCCGGGCCCAATTAACTTAAGCTACTGATATGTTACGTAACAATAGTGGGCCATCAATGTTTTGCCAAAGTCTATTTAGCTTGTAAAATCTATTCTGAGTTACCTTAAGCTAATAAGTCTACTTTTTCTCCGGTAAGTCGCTGCCCTATTCTCCAAGACGACCCTCCTCTGACTCTACCCCTTTTCCACCAAGAAGAACCAGGTGCTAGTTCGGTGCTGGTGCTAGTTCCAGTGTTTAGTTGGTTCAAATGTGTGCTTTTCCATTGGCCAAGAGCCAAGTTAGAGCCATGCCATACGTCACTACACAGGTATCCATTTACCTAACAACGCTCGTGCCACACAGAAGTCCACACAGGACTTCAGACTAACTCTTTTTCTTTTTCTTTTGCCGGTGCGACCAACTTTCTCATTTGTTCGCACTTCCCACCTTGTCACAGGCAAAACATATGACCGACTTAACATTTTCTTATCAATAGACTCTATAACTTACCGATGTTCCCTAAATGCCCCACATAGCAGGCTGCGGTAGCTGCTGTTGGTGGCCGCGGTGCTCAGACCAGTGTGTGACTTTAAAAAGAGTAAACCAGGGCGTTCTAATGTCAGATTTGTCCAAGTTGAAACCGAGTCATTTTTTTCTCATGCAGTCTTTTCTATGAGTAGAATAAACAGCGTCACTTTCAAGGCTGCGCTCTCGTGAGTAATCAACGCTGTATTAACTTCCAGAGAGTAGAGACTGAGCAAGATAGTTATCTATTTGTTTACCTTAGTGCTCGCGAGTAATTAACGTCGTATTAACCCCCCAAAGAGTAGAGACTGAGGAAGATAGTTATCTGTAGTTTACCGTAGTAGTCGCGAGTACCCGACCCATTGCAGGACTCTGCTTTGAAGGTGGAGACATGCGATGGTGGGTGTAAGAGGGTGCAAGCCGGGAGTATGAGGGCACAGCGCCCCTGTAACATTATTTAGACAAACCTCTGCTTTAAGGTGTATGTATTTGTCTCCCTTGGGAGAAATTTGTTTTCGACAAAGGGATCTGCTGCACAGACAACACATACCACTCATACAACAATAAACTAAACATACAGTTGGAAAAAAATTCAATAAATTAAGTAAGTGACATAAAAAAGTACAGTGCAGTATCACATTGCCTATAAAACAAGTGCAATGTGAAAAAAAATCAGACACACTCCTTACACTGTTACACACATGGTTTTCTGGATGACCTTACTGGCTTCCTGTCTTTCTGTTCATACCGGGTAATCTGTTTGCTAATGAGCTTCGCTGACAGAGGGATGAATGAGTGTTTGTACCTGTTGTGTTTACATAGTGGAACCCTGTACCTTCTTCCTGAGTTAAGTAGAATGGATTCAGGGTGAAGTGCAAGTCTCTAGACAAGTATCTAATAAAATGTTGTGTGCCTGCTCAGGTCTGTGATTTAACCTTAAAAATTCATATCTATGTAGCAAAGTTACATATTTTCAATTTTTGTCTATGAAAATAATCTGTTCTTGTCTTAAAATTGCTATCCTTCAAAAAGTGCAGATACATGAAGTCACTGTCTCTCCGTGCACCTCAAGCACACCAGCTCATCTATGACTCTGCTCAAGAACTGCAAGTCTGTCTTCAATGCACAGCAAGTTATAATACATGTTTAAACTGGAAACCTATTCTAAGCCCCACCCTGCAAGCTGACAGGATCGATTCCTTTTGTTTGTTTCATACGAAACTCCGGCAGTCTCAATCTGTGTTTTTTAACGTTGTACACTGGACTTGCAAGGTGTAAATACTCAGCCATAGTGCTGACTGCTTAGTTTGCTCATGATATACCCACCAATCACCACATGGACATGTTAACAAGGCAAAAAGCAGATTTTTTTCACTGAAGGAGGTCTTTAAAAAAAAGGTCATAACCATCACAGTTAAACATGTGCAAACTAACTGGGATACAAAGAGATTTAAAAAAACAAAAACAAAAACAGATCATAATTGTATATACAGTACAGATTCATGTACAGTATGTTTACAGAACACAGACAACAGCATCAAACCCCTGTTTTCTTTTCTTACCTTCGGGCATGTTAATGAGTGGAATTAACAGGAGAAATGCAGCAAACTCATTCAATAATTCACAACAGCAAACGGAGCAAGGATAACATTGGTCCAATGAAGAGCCTGTAGTATCTCAACATTAGTGACATTTCTTCGTATCATACACACATACTGTATTGTTGGTACTATTGCCACTGCACATGTTTGTTCTCATAAAAAACACAGAAAATATAGTGTTGCATGATGTTGCCACCTGGAAAAATTTAACAAGCATCTTATAAACTGGCTATTTGTGAGGTTAAATAAATAGCATTAACATATAAATCACTATATATTTAGTATGTATTTACATTTTTGCATTAGTACTTTTCTTCTTCTTCTTCTTCTTCTTCTTCTTCTTCTTCTTCTTCTTCTTCTTCTTCTTCTTTTTAAATGATTCCCAGCATGGCAGTCTGGTGCTGTGGTGTGCCATGTCTGCTCAGGGACCGAGGCTGCTGCATAGAGGAGCTTTCTCTGAAGCACACGGGCCCTCTTCACTCTGTGTTGACTCAGTAAATTACTTGGGATGTCAGGGCCCAACCACAGCTTATCCTCAGAGGGGGTGGGGGGTGGAGATGGTGGTGGGGAGGTGAGGGGGATGCAGTGTGGTTGTGAGAAAAAATGAATCTGGAAGAGAGGGAGAGAAATCATTGTAGAGGGCTGCAGTGAATGCTTCAGGTAGCAGTCAAAGTGTGCATTTAGGAACGGAAGGCCCGAGTCAAAAATGAAAAAGACTATTTGCAACATCTACATGTGCAGAATTTCAGCCTCATGCTTGCACCAAGTAACATAACAGGAATACTGAGAAGCAATAGTTTTATTCTTCATTTAATTCATCAAATTAGTGGGAGTTAAATAATACAAAACATGCTTACTAGTAATATTTAACCACTTCATCATATTCACAAAACATTTCCATGTTCTCAGAAAAAGGTGCCTCACATTTTTCCTCTGTGTTGTAATGGGCCTTCTTTATAACTTTAAAAACAAAGGTTGTTCTTTTTTTTTTTTCCGTGTGGTCGATCCAGGTGGATGCAGGAGGCCAGTCGGAGTGAGTCCTGCAGGGCACAGGGCCGTGTGGTATGTACGCCAGGCGCTCAGGGCTGTCTGAGTCTGCAGTCAGGTGAGCAGACTGCACACCTGTGGCCCCTCACCTCAGCCCTGTTTGCTTTGACACCTCGGATGCTGTCTCCTTCAACAACACATCTTTCACCTTCGCTGTCAACCTCATCAATCCCTCGCCCACCACCTCACCCTCCCCCAAAGCCAACTCCCTTTTTTTTTTAATGCTTCTTGCTGTGTAAACTCAGGAAATCCCAGGTTTTCTTCCCATTATTGATTTTTTTATTTTTCCCATGTCAGTTTTGGCAGAAAAAAAAATAGTATACACATTTATGCAACCTTAAATAAACTGAGTAGCATGCTTTTCTTGTTGCAGGAGGATTTCTTTTGTGAGACTGCTTGGTTGTCTGTCTCTAAGTGTAGCCCTGCGATAGACTGGCGACCTGTCTAGGGTGTCCTCTGCCCCTAAGTCAGTGGGGATAGGCTCCAGTCTCCCTGCAACCCCAATGAGGATTAAGTGGTGTATAGATAATGATAATGGATGGACTTTTAAAGGAAGGTTTCATCAATTGGCCGCATGTCTGCAAATCAGGTGGAGGTAGAGGGCAGGAACCAGGTTTGTGGAGTGAAACTGGTTCTGGGATTTCAAAAACACCATTTGTCATCTTTGTTTAACTCGTAAATCAAAAGAATCTAAATGTAAAAAGATCTGTTTTGGCTTGTCAACTTGAATAACACTTACTTTTAAAGGAATAGTTCAACATTTTGGGGGAGATGCAAGAAGAAGGTCGCCGGTTTTTCTGTTCGGGGTGTCCCCTGCCTTCGCCCTAAGTCAGCTGGGATAGGCTCCAACAATGTTTTAATTCACAACAATCTGTTACCATAAGATGAAAAAATACTTTTAGCGATATGGTCAATGAATTTTTTCAATTCAATTCATTTTTATTTGTATAGCGCATATTTACAACAAGTCATCTCATAGCGCTTAACAAAGGCAGAAACACCCAACAATCCAAAACATTTGGATTCCCTATAAGCTTCAGCAGTCCGCAAGCAGTCCACAACAGTGGAAAGGAACTGAAAACCTCTGACAGAACCAGGCTCAGGGAGGGACGGCCATCTGCCTCGACCGGTTGGGTGGGTGTGGGCTGAATTATATAATTTAGTGTACAGTTAAACAAGTCATTAGGCTTATCTTATCTTGTCTTATGGCCTTTTAAATGAAAAAGGTAATTAAATAAACAGAAAAAGGCGCATACAAATCAATAAAGTTCTATTCTATTCTATTCTATTCTATTCTATTCTATTCTATTCTAAATATGATTTATTTTTTAGAGAAAAGAATGAAATTGGAGCTCAAATGCAAAAAACAGGATGTAAATGAAAACTATCTTATCTTATCTATTGTTAAATGGTGTGGCAAAAAAAAAAAAAAAAAACTAACTAAAAAAGAGTCACAGTGAGCACTAAGCAGGCCTGTCTCAGATTACCTGAGAGGCCTGAACAGTTCATAACATGGGAGCAGAACAGGATTTGATTTTTAATTTTTAAAGCAACTGCAGTGTTTTAAAATCAAGTCTTTGGTACGATGGAAGATCTGACTGCTGGAGGGACATGGTAGTGAGCTTTGGAATCAGCTGCACCAGTGCAGAACAACTAAAAAATAATAAATAACAATACATTTTAAACAAATATATGGGGGATTATTTTCTTAGAGTTGCTCAGATATAAGTCCTTTCTTCCACGTTTTTGTATGAACCTGAGGGTAACTTTAGCAGCTCTGCTAGACAGCTGTGTTTCCTTGTCTAATCTCAGTCCCGCTCTCCGGCCTGCAGCTCCCAGATCTGAGGCAGCTTCAGCAGAATGGCGGTTCTTTGCTCTGATACAGACATTCAAAACTAATGCCCTATAAGCAGCCCTCTGACACTGGACATTCACATAACCTGACTTCTAACGTTTTCCAGCCGGTGGAGGGGAGGGAGGGCAGCAACAAGAGCCTCTTTCAGGGGCATTTCAGTGTGGATTACAGCGGCTGACTGCTCCCCACGTTTGAACAATGTGACCACAAGGCCTTCATGATTTGTAACTTTTGCTGCATTCGGCAGATCTAATAAATCATTAAATCACCTTACTCACCGCTGAAGAAATGAGGGAGAAAGATTAGACCAGTATGAGAACCATATGCAGAGATAGGGAGGGAGAAATGGAGGGGGGTACACAAGGAGATATGCTCAGTGTCTTACGCATAAATATTACACTCAGATTTATGTGACAAGCTAGAATTTAGGGAGATTCACATTTTGCTCGAGTAGAGTTTCACATAAGCTCAATGAAAATGCACCATTTATAAAGCAGTAAGGTGATAGTCTTTTCATAGGCTGCACTGTTATGGATGTGGAGCTTGCGAGAGCACGCAGGATTAATGAGGTAAAGAATCATGAGATGTGTTTACTGTTGGCCTGTCGAGCTGCTTTCCTGTTGCCCCTGGCTTGTTTGTGAGTTGTGTGATTTAGCGAGCTATAAATCTACCTCCGTGTTTTGCTGGATATGTGCAGTGAGTGACTGGAGGAGAGTTATGTGATGAGTAGCTGCTCCGTCCCGGACTTGTTTAAAGCCAGAGCTCAGCAGTCAGACTCTTCCAGGGAAAGTACAAAGCCTTGCCTGGTGGTCTGCACATATGCCTAGATGATCTGCCCAAAACAGCCTGGATGGTGGTGTGGCAAAGACACACCTGCTTTGTCAACACCATCTTCCTCACTACTGCGGCCAACTGAAAATCCATCCTGTATAATTGCAAAGACTGTAAGGCACCATAGATTTGAAGTGGCCTTGATTTGAGAATACTGAATACTTAATCTGATTACTTAAAGGAAAGAACAGTGAGTTTGATGCAGGTGTGGTGATCTTTTCATTTCCTGCTCTTAGCTGCTCGACAAGTGTGGATATAAAAGTATTGGATTAGGATGTAGGTATTGATTTATTGAGGGAAATGTGATAACTGGGTCGCAGAAGGAAATGTAATTTAAAGCTGAAAATGTTGACAAAGCAGTATAAATGAACGCACAAAGTATAAAGATTAAAACATGCCATGCAACAAGACAGAGTTTACAGTTATACTTTTGGCTTTTATGCTCAGTTTTATGCTAAATGTTAACATAGTGAACATGCAATGCATTGATAATTAGTATAAAAACTGCACCTTAGGCTGATGTGTGTCTTTAGTACACAAGTACTAGAAACTCTGAGAATCTATCTTTTGGGAGCCATGAGTGTCTAGAAAATATTGTGCCACTTGGAGATGTTTCAGTTAAACAGAAATGTAAATTTAGGCTAATCAAATCAGAAAATTGTCGAGACTGAGCTTAACTTAACTGATTGGGTTGATCACTATCTGCAAAAACATTGCTTGCATCTAAGAGTAGTCTGAAACTGTTAATCGTCTTTTTAATGTTGCTGAAATGTGCATTTCTCCTAAAAACACGTCATATTGGTTTGTTGATAGTAACGCTAGCACTGGTAGCCTTCTTTCCTTGCAGCTTGATGTCCACATGTCATTCTTTAATGTTGTTTAGAGATCGGATAAGTTATATGCTAGTTTATTCCGACACACTTACAAAGATACTGGCGGCGTACTGGTTGCATGAGATGTCATTTGTCCCACTTTCCACCTTGCTGGTGGCTGCACAACATCTTAGAGAACATTGGAGTTTAACTGTTCAGTCGATTGATTAATTGCACACATCTCTAGCGCCAACCAATCAAGTACGTGTTGAGATGTTTCTCATAAGTAAAATGTGTTGAGACATTTAACAATAGATAGAAAAACCAAAAGCTACCCTCAGTGTTGGCACTTGATGAAAAGTCAGGACATTGTCAAAGTTGCAATCCAATCATTGTTACAAAATGCCATAGTAATCCTTTCACAAGATCTAAAGATATTTTTGGCTGAACTGAAGTGGTTCCCTGATCTAACACTCCCATAGATAGGGCCAGTGTGCAAGCATTTCTAAGAATAATAAAGCAGTCTATTGTTAGTACGCTAATCATAGAGATATGAATATGTATGAGTCCTTGTGAAAAAATACATTTGCAATCTGAAGCATCTAAAGCTTGCAGCCCCTCACACATTCATGCCTTTAATTTTCATGACAGCTTCTGCAATGTGAAAGTAAAAATCTTTTACACCTCACCTATGTTTTTTTTTTCTTTCCTGAAGAGCATCCACCTGAATGCCGGAATGACCTCTGACCTCTCAGACACTCACCACTTGAGCGCTGCGTTGTCCCCCAACGTTTACCTGATGTTTGCACAGACTACCTGCTTCTCAAAACAGGGGAGACATGACAGGGCAGGTCACCGGAGAGAGCAAAACAAAGAGTCAGATTTCACAGACCCTCTATCAATCAAACATCTTAGAGGCATATTCACACTCGCGCTACCTACAGGAATCCCACCGGCTTCAAAGGGAAACATGTGAGGGATTTTTCCTTACTTCTGAACATGGGGATTGTTGTAGATCAGTGGCGGTGTTAATTTTCCTTTGTTGCTACATGGCCTACCCTGTGGATGTTACTAGAACTTTTGTGCATTTACCATTATGGAATTAATGCAATGTGGAAATGATGCTGCGGAAAATTAATCCTTTGTTATCCTTTTTTTTTTTTTTTTGCAAAGTAATACTTAGCACAGCAAGCATGGGCAAGATCTTGTACATTCCCAAGCATAAATTATGGTATGACAAATGAATTCACTTGCTGTTGTGTGTGTTACCAAATGCTGCCATGTCTGCTTTGTATACAGCATATTGGCTAAATGACTGGACTGGAGATGAGTGGCCATTGTTCTGGTGTGAAGAGGGAGGTTTGTGTGTGAGCTTCATCTGGGGGGGGGCGGTTAGGGTCAGGGTTAAACTGTTCAGGAAAGTGTTTGTGGATAATTTGGTAAGTGTGCAAACCTCTACAGCTGTTTTGAATCTGTCAACAATTCGGTAGTAATTGCAGAAATTGCAGGTGGTATAAAGTTGCTGCCAAGGCTGAGGTTGGTGGAGTGGTTTGCTTTGAAATGCCTCAGAGAGGATCTGCAGCTAAATTGTTTTCTGATATACTCGTCAGTGTGTGCCTATGTATGGAAGTTCTGTTTTCCTCCTCGCCACCTCCGCCACCCTGTCTCCCCTCATCCTCTCACCACCCGCCTCGCCTTGGACGTGCACCTGTCTGGTGCAGGCAGCTGTGGGTGGGCGGGTCTTGGCTGTCAGTGGAACATTCCAGAGGAGAAGTCACCCCGTTAATCCCCTGGTTTTAGGCCCAACAGCTCCCCACCTCCTCCTCTTGTTCGCTACCTTCCAGCAACCCTCATTGCCTCCCCACTCTCACTCTCCCACTGTTTCCCCTTCCACAAGGTTCTCCCTCTCAGCCCTGGTCAGGCTCAGATGGGATACCGCGATGTCAAAGGTGTACACTGTGAGAATAAGATTAAAGGACGGATACCCCCCACATGCATGCACCCACCCTCCAGCTCCCAGGGCCCAGAGGTTTTAATCCCCTCAAATATTCAAGAATGAAAGCAAATATTATGTCCAGATCTGCAGGCCTATTTTGGAAGTAGAACTCTACGTGGACACAGAACAGATCCCTCTAAAGATTTGTGGTTTCCCGGTGGTTTGTTTGTTTCAAGGTTTTTCACTGTTACAGTAACATTTTAAAATTTGAAATCAATGTGTGTTCCTGAAGTGTGTTGTGTGAATGTGTCTATTTAGTGGGTGCTTAAAGGTGTGAAGGCCGTTTACATGTAGATAACGCTGTCTCTTGTCTGCTAGAAATTTCACTCGTCTAATTGCCCATATCACTCCCTCAGCATCACATTTTTTTTGCTTCTTCTCTCCCTCTGTCTATTAAACAAGAGCCTCTTTATCACTCTGGGAAATTCTGATGTCAGGCCAGATCCTGAACTTGGCAGCCGCCCCATTCAGCTGGAACACATAAATGAGAAAAGCTGCACAATTCACCCTACGAGTGCAGAAGATGACATTCCCTTCGGTTTTCCCTCGACGCTGCAGACACTCTATCTCAAGCGGAACATTTTATCTTGCTTGGTTGACTGTTTGGTAGGCACGACTAATGCCGTATGTGTCCATATCAAGTGAGGAAGCCCAGTGTAACCGTATGTACTTGTATTTGATGCATTGATGTGGGTAACAACAGCTGTGTGGGCTTTTATAGATGGTTGAAGGAAGCACAAAGTCCATTATGTCTCTGTGACTGTTGAGACAAAACCACATTATATGGTCTGTAAAACTGTTGGTTTATGCTTGCTTTGAAAAATTAGCTGTGGATGTTTAGCAATATGGCAATTAATTTTCTTTCTGAGAATATGGTGGTAAGATCAATGCCCCCATTGATAAATAAATAAACCAGCGGCTTAGCTTAGCTGAGTATAACCTGGAATGGGGGGAATAGCGAACCTAGGTAACAAAATCTGCCCTCTAGTACCTCTAAAGCTAGTGTTTCCCAACACAAATTTCAAACTAATACATTTCAATGGAATTATCTTTCATTTCTGGGCCACGTTTTTTTCCCTATTCGACAGCGCATATACTCTGATGTTTTTGTCGTGTTTTTTTCTACCGACAGTCAGGCATTAACCAATTTTACTGTTATGGCCTGTCCACAGTAATAACTATAGAAATCACTGTAAAGATGTGTGCACCCACACTGACGAACGTTAACTTTCTTAACATTAACTTTCTGTGTATAAGCTCTGTATTCATTCATAAATTGTCCGTAGGTGTGAATGTGAGTGTGCTTGGTTGTCTGTCTCTAAGTGTAGCCCTGCGATAGACCAGCGACCTGTCCAGAGTGTCCCCTGCCTTCGCCCTAAGTCAGCCGAGATGGGCTCCAGCCCACCCCGGTGACCCTAGTGAGGATTAAGTGGTGTATAGATAATGGATGGCTGGAATTTATTATTATTATT
>NW_007578127.1:277945-318753 GCF_000690725.1 Stegastes partitus | reverse complement strand
TATATATATATATATATATGTATATATCTAAGTTTCATTTGTAAATTCAGTCTAAACGTGTTTCTCAACAATTTAAACCCCTAAATGCACTTAAAGTGTTATATTTCAGCCTCCATTACGAAACGGCTGAAACGGCTATTTTGAAGAAAGAACTACAACTTCCAGTAGCGTTAAGATACAAGGTGATTGAACACGCCATGAAATATGCAGTTCTTCTTGGGGTTTACAACTAGGGTTTTGTTTTTGTATTTATAAATTACAATAAACGGCTTGAAGTACTGACAAATGTGCTACTGTTAAAGTATAATACGTGTAACATGAAGTAAGTGTAAAAGAGTACATCGTATTGTGGTATTTTTAGTGTTTTTATTACACCAGCAGTGTTTGGGGGAAATCTGCGCTTGTTGCTAAGGCATTCCTGTTAGCATCAGCCCCACCGTAGACCTGGAAGAAATCCGTCCTACAGAGTCTGTAATGTTATCGCATGTTCAGTAGGTGGCAGGAATGCAACTGAACGTTGGATGCCAACCGCCAAATCAATAGAAGAAGAGGCAACAGCAGCAAGGCTAGGCTAGTAGCTAATGTAGCCAGCCTCGACAAGCTAGCTAAAAGCTTCACAAAGCTACAGATCTATTCCCCACTGCTGGCCTCTCAGATACAATAGTCAGATTATTCATCTCTGCGATCACAGCACATCTTCTGGTCGCCATTTTCCTGCATGTGTCCTTCTTTTCAGAGTTGTATTCGGTTACAGAGAAATGAAAGTTAGAATGAGCATGTAGCCCAAACACAGTAAAAGCACTTATATTTTGTGACAAATAAACGATAATAGCTATTAACAATATCGTTGGGATCACTTTCAGAGCGATCTCAGAACAGCCTCTCTCTGCCTGGATATTTCTTGTCTTTTCTATTTGAATGAATACGGAGCTTATACACAACGCCAATGTTTACAGAAACTTAACATTCGTCAGTGAGGCCGCAAACATCTTTATAGTGATCTCCATAGTTATTACTGTGGACGGGCCACAACAGTAAAATTGGTTAATGCCTGACTGTCAGAAGAAAAGAACGCCAAAAACATCACAGCATATGCGTTGTCTAATGGGGAAAAAAACGTGGCCCAGACATGAAAGATAATTCCAATTGAAACGTATTGGTTTGAAATTCGTGATGGAGAACACGAAAAAGCAGGGCAAATTGTGTCCCAGGACACAAAACAATAGATTAAGTTTTGTGACTATTTCACAAATTGTCGTGAGACTGGGTTGGTAAAACAGCAGATTGTGCTTTGTGTATCTGTGAGAGACTGTTTTTCGGCCAGGTGCACGAGTCTTTTTGACACACGACAGTACCTCATATACACATTAAACAAATGACATACAAAGTGTTGAATAGTGAGCTTTACAGGTGATGGTAAGACTTGTCCAGTCTTTGTGCTAGAGAATGTGTAGGAATATGAATTACACTACAGTTTTCAGAGGAGCTCACTTATTTCACTTTTCATGCTTAGAATGACAGAAACAACATTTATGAAACACTTTGGCTTTTGTGTGTCATTTTTCCTATTATGAATAATAAAAATAACAACCAATGAAAAGTCGCAGTTGCCACCTTGTTTCCGCACCACAGAGCTCTTCTGTTTTGTTTGCTTGTTTTTCTTATTTTTAAGGTAAAGTTGCTCATTGGTTGTTGATTAACCCCTAAAAACTAGTTCCTGTTTGTCTGCGTTGCATATTTGGAGGTTTATTCCATGAAAACCATCCCTTCATACCTTAGCATGGCTTAGATGTTACCCTACACTGTTACTCAATCTAGAATGTGCAGGTCTATAACGTTAATGCCTCTCTCTCGCTACTTGATGCAGCCCAAGAACACCAGCTCACATAAGACTGAACACTGGCTTCTCAAACACTGTAAAACGACTCAAGTTGATTGTAATATTGCAGTAATTCAGCGATTACATACGCAGCTTTGAAAAGAATGTTGATATGGATGATTCCACCCTACAACTAGAGAGGACTGTTTGTTTGTTTTTGTTACTTATGAAACCCTGAAAATCTGAATTCATATTTTTGGTAGAGTCTTTGGTATTGCTGCAGTTTTATTGTAGAAATGCTCAGAAATGCAGTCCATTATTCCACCTATGGTATGTCTTCCAACACATGGAAAACACCATATGGACATACTAGCAAGATAAAAACTTGATTTTCATCAGAGGGGTCTTTAAATATACAAAATAAACATTTGCTAAATAAGCACAGTTCCAGTAAAGTTGAACATACTGCTGTAAGTCACCTTAACAAATGAAATCATCTTGAGGGGAGATAAAGTTTATGAAAAGGCCCCTTGTGTGAGCGTACCTAGTCTCTTACAACACTGCTTGTTTTGCTTTTGCACCCCATCCAATAAAAAGTCACACCTCCTCTAGCAGTTCATTTTCTTGAGTGTAATGTCTGTGTTCTGTGGTGCTGAGTGAACTGCTGGGGTGTTTGGGCCACACTAGGAAAGCAGTAAGAGAGGGGGGTCCCAGGGTGAAGGCTGTCCTCCTGCTATTTACCCACAGACCAGAACCCCTCCGAAGGCCAGGGGGAAGCCGCAGTTGGGCCAGAGGCTATTAAAGCCCTGATGGCTTTTGACAGTAATTTCTTCATGAGTCCACAGCCCGCGGGGCTTGCCAGCGGTGAGATCGGGTGCCTCCTCTTGCCCATTAAAGCACACAAACTGTGCCCACAAACCAGGCTCAATGGTATCTCTGTGCTCAGCCAGTGTGTTTGCGCATATGGGAGTGAGAAAAGTGAGGAAGCAGGACTAAGGAGCAGGAGAGGGGGAGGCCTCGCCAATCGTGAGAAGGTGCCGGTAACCGGGCCAAAAAGTTTGGATACTTTTCCTCAGCTACTCCATCAGTTCAGGCAGGAGTCCAAGCCATCAGGGGAACATATTCGGAAAACCATGCCTTGACATCCAGCCAAATCATAAAACGTGTTTACGTGCATCTCAGCCCAGGGGAGTTGGAATCACACATGACAAGGCTTCAGCATTGTGTTGGGTGGAGTTTTAGCAGCAGTCAAGAGGTTGGCTACGGATTTAGCTGCAGGTTGATGAGTTTTTTGGATGTGCTGCTACACCTGCAACCAGCATGGCAACATTAACAGATTACATGGCTGTTTGGGAAGAGCAAATGTTGTTCTAGGCATAGTGGTAGTGCCAGGAACATGAGTGAAAATTAGGGATTTAGCAAAAAGATGGATCTTGATTGGGAATTTATAATTACAAGACTAAGTTTTAGCAAGCAAACATCAATACATTACCGATGCCTGTTTGTCCCTTAGAGGGTGGCAGGAGACTGGAGCCAACCGCAGTAGACACTAGGCATGAGGTTTTCAATGTACAGAAAGACGAAGTTTGCAGTATGAGCTGGGTTTTTCTCACGGATAGAGACCTATATATCTCTGCTGCTTTGGAACGGTTGCTTTTGATACAACTTTTCCACTGCTTAGGCTGGAGAAGGTGCTTAAAAAGGCTAAAAAGGTTATCCATCGCTAATCCAGCATCAGTTATAATCTCTCTTCATGTGTTCCCCTGGTGTGTTAAAACCAGACCATTGGGCTGGATTATATCACAGAAAGAAGACCGATGTGTTAATCATAAATTAAAGGCTAAGCCTGAGCGAGCAGGTCAGTCTGAGGTCAGTCACTCAGCCCTTCAGGGGATTTTATGTGTGAAAAGCCACAACTTGCCGCTTAGTAGCCCTAACATAATTAGACAGGAACAATGTACAGTAGTGTAACGTGTCGAGGCTGCTCTGAGCTGAATGTTGTTCCTTAACAAAGATTCTATTCAAACCTCAGTGACTGTTTAAATTTACATTCACTGTATACATGTAAGTACACCTTATGCAAATAGACATGTTCACACACTAGCTCTTATAATGCTCTTTTTACTGGGCACTGTATACACAGTCGAGATTGGTCTATTTATCTGTCTTCAGTCTATGTGGGAAATCTCGGATGAGAACAGAAATAAGTACCATCCCGTTTTCCAATTCGAAAATGCTGCCTGAGGGGAATTGGCAAACTGTCTGAAAATGGGATGATACACGACCTTTGCAATGTATGACTAATACTTACTTGGCTCCTAAAGACTATGTCAACAAGGTGTTTTATTAAAGACACCAAAAGAAAACACAAAATGGCAAAGACATTACAAGATTTATATAACGAGAAAAAATATAGAAGACTAATTGGATTAGAGAGAAAGGAATTTGCTGACCTAATTCAGCGTCTTTGACACTCGCAAAGAACAAAATGTATAAAAGAGTTCTTTATTTCTAATAAACATGAATATATGTGAACATGTAGGACGTTTTTATGATGTATCTTTAAAACATTCTTGCAAACTGCTTTACAAAGCACAGGAAAAAATGCAATAGGTCAGTACATGAGAGATGGCATGGTCTAAGTTATTGTAGCCGTGTAGCAAACTATCCATATATCCGCTTTAATATCATCAACATGAAAGGAAAAGTAAACTTCGCAAAGGGGCACAAAATACAACATCAAACATGAAAACTTGTACAACTTTGAAAAGCACACTTTTTTAAACGCACAAAGGACACATACATTGTATGTGTAAAATATTTTTTGTTTGTCAGGACATAAAACGCTAACTACATCATTCACAGATTCAGCAGTCTGTTTAAATACCTTATTTCTACAAAGTGAATTTACATTTTTTTTTTAAAGTACAAAGTGCAAATACTATGGTTTCCATTATTGCCGATTGGTCAGGGCAGATTCTCCGTGAGAAAAGGGGAAATCTCAGTTGTCAGGCTTAACCTTGCTTCTTTGAGGGATTCTGAGGAGAGGAAATTAAGATGACTTCAGTTGGACGTATGCCCTCATTTCTTTGCACTTAGTCTGACAACTTTTTAATGACTGTAAGCTTCTGTCAGTAAAAATAGATAAAACAGCATTACAGTTAAATGTGCTGCTAGTTTCTCTTAGAGCCATATCATTCACCAGTACGGGAGCAGGACTTTACTTACTAGTTTACTGGAAGATAAGCCATCTCCTGGTTTGGCCCCTGTAAGACAAAAGTGACAGGCTGAGAGAATCACTTAGCTCCATAGAGTACAGACCCTTCAACAAGCATTGTCCATTCAGAACTGCTACACTACAAACTGCCCAATCAAGCACTACATACAAGTGACAATGGCTGCAGTGGCAAATTTATCATTGAAGTTACTAGCAATTTTTGAAACAGTAGTTGGCTTTCCACTGCAGGAACTTGCAGACGGGACGTGTTGACACAAAGGTTTACAAGAACGGGCCCTTTTCTGTTTCCACTGTGGTGTATGATCCAACAGTGACAACTGCGATGTTAACCAAACAATGACAAACAGTAGTAATTGGTTGTCGCTCTAGGTCTATGTGCATGCAGGAAATGGAACAATGGAGGCTTATTATGTTAGCCAACATGACAAATTTTACATTCATTGATGCTGATGATAGGGAGACAGGACTGTAGGGAGACGGTAGAAAAAATGGTGGTCGTTGTCCACTCCAAATTTAACCCATCAGGGTTGTCTTGTCCAGGTTTGAACAATCAGCATTCAGCCCCACAAAGCTGTTTGTACAGGGCTGCTCAGAAACACCTACCTTGGACTTTTTTATTCTCCTAAAATGGCCCTAAAGAAGTCCTAAAGGAGCAGTTGTTGCGACTGGAAAATGCACAAATGCTCAGGACACCCGAAAATGGCTCGCAAGTTCCTACAGTTAAAAACTGCCTATTGAGCACCTGTTTTCACACTGGTGTAGACCAAAGTAGGCTTCTCATTTTTAGCCAACAACCATCACTTTAACCAGGTGATGTGACAACTGATGTTATTGTTATTTTCTTGTACTTTCTATATTTTTGGATGCTGCAGTGGCATGTAAATTTCCCCCAATGGGGGATCAATAAAGTATTCTATTCTATTCTATTCTATTCTATTCTATTCTATTCTATTCTGGGCTGCAGGGTGGCGCAGTTGGTAGCACTGTTGCCTCGCAGCAAGAAGGTTGCCGGTTCGCGTCCCGGTGGGGGCACCGGAATCTTTCTGCGTGGAGTTTGCATGTTCTCCCCGTGCAGTGTGGGTTCTCTCCGGGTTCTCCGGCTTCCTCCCACACAGTCCAAAAACATGTTGAGGTTAATTGGTGATTCTAAATTGTCCGTAGGTGTGAATGTGAGTGTGCTTGGTTGTGTGGCTCTGTGATAGACTAGCGACCTGTCCAAGGTGTCCCCTGCCTTCGCCATAAGTCGGCTGGGATAGGCTCCAGCCCCCCCGCGACCCTAGTGAGGATTAAGCGGTGTATAGATAGATAATGGATCTATTCTATTCTATTCTATTCTATTGTGTTGTACAGTATAACTAATTATTACTTTTATATTATACTTTTGCTTCAGCAGCAGACTAAAAACTCTGTGACTCAAAAAGTCTACAGCAGGGACCTAAAGTTTGATATTTACACACTTGATATCATGTCAATCCAGAGCTGCAAAGATTCTAAAAGTAAGACAAGTTACTCTGTAATCCGTCACCTACCTTGTGCTCTTGTATTTTCAGTTTTGAAAACAATCCCTTCAACCATGGTAGGGTTACTAGAGCCACATGTACAAACTAATTCTGAGGTGTCATTTGACTGCTATGATTATAATATTTAGTCCATCAATATTCCAATTTAAGAATGATTTTGAGTAGAAGAATGCATTCAGACTTCAAGCTGTGTTGTTCAGCTTACCGTCTTCCTTGGTCACTCCAAGACAACCCATCAGCTCTTGCAGAGACAGCGCCTTGTCGTTGCTGATGTCGCAGTACTCCACAAACTTCTTAACACACTTCTTTGGCTTGGATTTCTTGCGCAGGAAGCGTTTGAAAGGCTTGATCTCCTTCTTCCCAATGTCACCACTGGAGTTTTTGTCCAGCTGACTGAAATACCAATGGACAACCCTCTCCTCCAGGGTGTGATTGGGGTCGGGCTCAGCCATCCTAAAGGTCAGGTATCAAGTTATCAATTTATCAGCTAATAATCACTTCTCTATGCCTGCATGCATCTAAAATAACTCCATGGAGTCTAGTTACTATCCCAGTATTCAATCTCACCAAAATGGGAGAGTGGAATAAATTTGGGACTTTGTGTTGAATGGCTAAACCCACTGATAATGCATAAATAATCGCAAGATGAACTTATCCCCTTCTAAATGTCATACCTTCCGGCGGATGCTGGATCTGTGACAGCGTGCACCATGTCTGTCGACAGCGCGTCGAGAACACTTGTCAGGAATTCTGTTTTCTTTGCCCCAGGACAGCCTGGAAAATGAAGCACAGATACAGGAGTGTGTAAGAGCATGAATTATGCAGTTAATATGGAGTAAGTGTACGTATAATCAGCAAAACAAAGAAAAATTGTCCACCGGTTTACAAATATGTGGAATGCTGCCGTGCCATCATAGGTGGCCTAATAAATGTTTGGGGAGGGACGTCATGTAACAGGCAGCGTAGTTTTACCGTGAACAGCACATAAAAACAGCAGAGGAGAAAATAAACCCAAGACTCTCACAGTTATCTTTTACTCGCTCTCATAAAGTATCAGACCTCCCCTCATCTGGAGGTGGAAGAGGGTATACCTGCCAATCATCCTGGAGGCCCTTGAGTGGTTTGACAGCAATAGTCACAAAAGATGTTGTGGAAAATTGTATGTATGGACAAGAGGCTGACAGACACATTGTTAGTTAGGATTTTGTCTGATTTAAAGGTATGCATCCAGAGGCCAAGGGACACAAAACCTAAGAGATATAAAGGGTAACATAATTAGCCTATTAATTAATCTATCATTAATGTCCCACTAAAAACCAACAGTGAAGCATTATTACATGCAGAATGACGGTAAAAAATTAAAATGAGGGACAACAGAGGTGAAATGACCCTAATGACAGTAATTGTCTGTTTGGCCGTATAGTTTTAAGAGTGAAGAGACCAAGGTTGTTCTTGAAGAGCTGAAGGCTACAGAGGCCAAAGAGATTCCTGGATTCCAGTCCCAGCTCCTCTCTTCTTTTTCACTGTCCAGCTTCCCTCTGCTATTGTGCCTGTGGAGGAGAAGAAATTCTCCACAGTTTGCTGCTCTTTTTATGGCCCAGGCCTGCGGGGCCAGATTCTCCTGTGTTGGAGATAATAGCATGCTTTGCACCTCTAACAGGTGGCGACCAGCATCGACGTAAACACCCAGCTTCTACCCCACCTTTCAGTGCTTCAGCAGCCTGTTCTGCACCGAGGGTTAAAACATTCACATGTCCAAACTGTTCCACAGTCTCCTTTACACGCTGAACAGACTTGCACTAAAATTTTAGGAGGCCGTCCCTGGCCCAAGCCCAATAAAATATCTGACCCACCTGTTAATAGTGAAACTGGTGCCTTGCGGAGCCTCTTGTGGTAAATTAGTCTAGACAGCCACACAATTGCATCCTCAGAAGGCAAAGTGTTTTTTATCTGGCTTCTGCCTGGAGAGAGATTTGTGGGATGCAGTTGGACTTGTTTGAGGCTTAGTGTTTTTCATGGAGAGCACACGTCCTCTCCGTAATGCTGCAGGAATCTGAGCATGTCTGGTGTTCATTCAAAAGGGAAGCCATCAGGTAATGCTCCATTCCTTTCCTCTTGGCAGCAAAGGTTTTTCTTGTGGGGGTGGGACAGATCAGCTTCTGTCTGTCTGGACACTGTTTAGCTGAAGGGCAGGAGACAAATGTGCCTTCTGTCATTCAAAGGAAATTGAGTCTGGCCATTTTCCGTTCAGGTCAAGGCTGCAGCAGTAAAAGGCTGCTGTCTTATTCCATAATGATTACAATTATGTAATGCCTAAGTTTGACAGATGCAGGATGGAATCAAGTGTAGAAAGACTTAAGTGATTTCAGTTTTTCTTGTTGAAAAGCTGAGCTGCACCACCATTCAAAAGCCTCCATATATCTGTGAAAAGCTGGCCGGTAAGTGCATGTTTACATGTGTGTGTCTGTGTGTTACTGTCAATAAGCAGCAGTGTTGGGGCAGCGAACTGTCAGCACTCACAGTCACAGCTCCCAATACCTGCCCCAATGCTATCCCATGATCCTGCTCTGGGGAGAGCGCTAGCCAAATACTCAGCTTTCCTTTCCTGCCTATTCCAGGGCAAGTTGCTCCTTTCTCGCATCTCGCCCCATAAACCTCTCAACACCAGCGCTTCAACAGCAAATGGGCTGCAGCAACGTAAAGGCAACATTTATAATTATCCTTGGTTCATACAGTAACAGGGTTTACAGCCGTTGACGCAATTGCTCATAAAGAAAACAAGATGCTGCGTTTTTTTGACTATATCCTGGCATATTTTATAATAGAAAACCTGGCTGATAGGCTGCAGGTTTCTTTGACAGGTTCAGAATGAAGTCTGTGTACTTGTGTGAGCTTTAGGTGATTGCATGCCTGAATAAATATATTGTTTTCTGTTCGACCACGACGTGTTTAAGAGGTGTTCAGTTGGGCTTGAGATCTTTCTCAAGGGATAGTTGTGGCTGTTTTTCACCCCCACCCCCTTTCCACCCTTTCCACCCCCTTTGAGCTAACACTTACAGACTATAATTATCCCTGCTCAATATCTAAGCAATAACATACACCACCACCACTGGAGAGCAAAGATGAGCAACATTTGTCGGTTTTATAAGTATCTATCTGTGACAGTCTATCCCTCTGTTTTATATAAACTGCACAAGAGGCCCCCGATGCTTGAGCAGAGACGGAGTGCAACTCTGTTGCTAAATGCAGCACCTGCAAGCAGCGAGCACAGCTCTTGCCTGGCACACTGTTACATAAACAGTTGTGGATGGGAAGGAACAGTGGCAACTCTGTTCACATGCTGCTGGATTAATAAAATGTTTACCAAACCACCAAAAAACAGCAAATTTGCCAAGTACCGTTCAGCTTTAAACTGTGATTTGGTTGTAGGCAGCAGCTGAGAGCTGTAACTCTACTTCACTTATCATTGGTTTGATGACAAGGCAAGTCATGCAGTTATGAGAGATGAAAACAAAAGTGAATGCACTCCATCCAATGCATTGTGAAGCTTTGCCTGTGCAAGACTTTAGTAGGTAGAATAGGTAAATGATGACACTTTAAGCAGCTCAGCGAGTGGAATATATAAACAGAATTTTTTTTAACAATTATTGTAAACACCCCCTCTGGTGAAAATCTTTATTTTTCCGTTTTACTTTGTTAACACATCCATATGGTGTTTTTATATGCTAGAAGGTAAAGCAAGAGCAAAATAAGCAGTCAGTGCCAATTTGTTCACACACATTTACGCATTTTATGATCTGTCACTCCGTATCAGCAACACAATATAGCATGGAAATTTCATTTTCGTTTAAATAACTAAGGTTTCTACAGATGATATGGTCATGGTTGAGAGAAACCTACACTAATCTTAATACAACACTGCTGTGACACAACATTGATGTTTTGCTGACCTGTCCAACCACCCCGACCTCATCCTTTATCACTGAATTTACACACTCATTGTTTTTAAATCTGTTGTTTTTCTTTTTGGAAGGCTCTCTAGTAAAAGCAGTCTTTGTACCTGATCAAGCATTTTATTGCTTTAAAATTTCTTAAAATCTGCTTTTAAATAAAGTGTCACTTGATCGTTTTGTCCGTCTTGACTCCTATCCAGTTGTAAATACTGTAAAAATATATGGTTTGGAAGTGTCAAATCCTCACTAGTAAATACAGTCTCACCTGTAACTAAGCCCACCGCACGACCGCAACCCCCAAATTGATCTCCCGCCCTCAATTTAGCTATCTCCTCTGTTATCAATCCTAGTATCAGTACCTGTCTCTGGCATCCTATTATCCATTATCTGTGCCTCACCTCCCTGCTGTTTCTCCACTGTGCTTTCATCACACTATCATCCATCTCCCGTGTCAGTTGAAGATTAATCCTCCCTCCAATCCGTCTCTGTCTCCCTGCTTATTGACCAGTGAAGAACAGTATCTGGCAATCCTCAACTCTTTATCAAACATTTCCTTGACCAAGAGTGCTTATATTGTCAACACACACACTCGCACTGTTATCACAACCTTGAAAGCGCAGCAGCAGTTGGAGGTCGACTGCTGAAGAACTTCACCATGTGGTCTGAACAAAGAGGAAAAACAGAGACTGAGTCCAGTCTTTAGAGGCCTACCTTGGAGATGCCGGCTTCTGTAATGGTCTTTAGGTTTAGTTGGGTGGGCCCTGGCATTGCCGTCACATTTTGGCTGTTCATACCTGGAACAGAAAATAAGCCATGTGAAAAAACCCCCATAAAAACGTCAATTTACTCAAGGTGAAATGGGTGAAAGGAATTGTTTATAGCAGTAAAACTAGCATCATCATAAAATCAGTAAGGAATCCCATGTTTTCCAATTACCCCGTACAGTTAAATCTTAGGGATTCAAATAATTGTTTTGTGGCAAACCAGGGGCTGTGAAACACATCCAAAAAGAGGGGAAGGATTTGGAGCTGGTATGAGGACAGTAATGAGGAGGGAGGGTGAGAAAGAGAGAGATAGAAGAAGAGAGGCAGACAGGGAGCGTGGGACACAAGGAAGCTTTCACAGCCTCCCTTGAAGAGACAACAGAGCCCCAGTCGCTGCTGCGTGACTGGACCAAAAGCTGGTCTGGAACAAGGAAGAAAATCCACACTTCCATATGTGTGCTAATGTGTTGTCTGGCACTTTGCCTGGACCCTTGTTAATTTGATACCCAGCCATGCTGCTCAATAAGAGTGTACCAGTGTCCCACTCTGCCAGCCTGACTGACCTCTGACCTGCCGCTCACCAGACCACTGAGTCACTCCATGTCATAGCAATGGAGTTGTCTATCTGCATGCTTACGTCAGACGTGCATTTTAACAAATTTCAAACAGAGAAATTTGTTTTTTGTGTCTGAAAGTCGGTTTATTTCAAATCGGTTGCAAACCTGTGTGAAGATAGTGCTTAGCATAGTTCTAGGATATTATAGTGCGGAAGATGTTTGCTAAAGGGCACAAGGGGTCGTCCTCTCTCCAGACGCTCCATCTTCTGGCCACTCTGCTCTGTTAGCGTGGCTAATGATCACTCACCTGCTTTATGTAGCAACACAGAACTGAACAATAAATTCCAGGAATGTTTGTGAATTAGGGGGAAAGAGTATCATAGATAAGCACGAAAATAGCCAAATAACACAAGGGTGTTACATAGGTGATGTCTGACCCACCTGGTGGAGGTCCCTGGTATGGGGCGTCCGGTATCTACCAGCACACACCAACAGTAGCCAGTGGAGGGATGGCACTGGACCGGCTTGTAGAGTCCTCCTTGGGCACAGTCTGGGACGAACACAGCGTCGTTCTTGTGCTGTCTTGCCTCTTCCTGGGCAGACTGCTGCTCCTGGTCACATGATGAAGCTGGAAATAGACATCAGGGGTCACACAGGAAAGTGAAGGCAATGTGATGAAGAACATAAAGGACGGACTGAAGTCTACTGCAATAAATGAAGTGACAATTAGAAACAGTAATCCCTGAGGTAGTCTCCCTTGTTGCATGAGGTGAAACTGGGGCTAGGCGATATAACTGAAAAATTTGTCACAATGACATTTTCAAATCAGTATTGAGAATTATTGATAATTTTGAATGATCTATCTGTAATAAAGACCAGCCAAAAAAAAATAAAAAATTGGACAATTTTTGCCTATTTATCAAGGTACACAGGTACTGTCACTGATCAGAGACCCTGAACCAGCATCCACCCTAACCCCAACACAAAGTCCATTGGCGTAGTTGGGGATGGTTGGAGACACAGGGTCGGCAACCACTGACCCCTATCTATACCAGGGGAGGTTTGTGGCTGCGGATTAGCACGTCTCAGGAGACCTGCATAGAAACCTTGCGGAGAGTGACGCAGGGCTCCATTATCAAGGTATAACAGGCTGTTCGTGAGCCGGGAACGAAGCACAGTTGGGGTTTATTCATGCAACTGTCGTTATGCGCTTTCATGGCAGGTTTTGATGAGGTGTCTATCACTGGTACATGTTGCCCTAAGTGAAACCACCAGACTTGGCTCACACAGACACACGCTCCCCATAAAGTCAGCATTCACTTAGGTGGTCTAAGTTGTGTGAATGAGCACACGCACACTCAATACAAGTTTAAATCTGAAGAAACAAGAAACCGGATCTTGCAAACACATTTGGATTCATGCAGTAAGTTTGAACTAATTTCCATTTAAAACCAAAAAGCTGCTCTCTTACGACAGCTATTGCTAAAAATCCTTGAGGAGGAGGAGGAAGCCAAAGGGGTGGAGGCCAAGTGCTCGGAGACAGTGTGTGTAGACTGCTACATCGGCTCCCCATGGCACTGTTTACGGACATTAACGGGCTAATGACTAAGTACAGCTAACTATGCCCCAAGTTAAGTAAATATTTGGATACCCAACTGCCCTTTGTGGATGTGTATGACAGACAGAGAAACAGACAAGACAAAGGCAGAACAGTGGTCAGTCGGGTTTTTTGCCTTCACACACCCACACACGCTGACACCACTGCAGGATACTGTAAAGTACCGGAGAGCTATTTGTTTATGCCATCAATATTCTCAGGAAGAACGCAGTATTTTGTGATCCTTTCTTCTATCCACACATACAAAGAATGCGGTGATCTTGATGCGAGAGAGATGAGATTCTGCACAACCTCAGCAGGATCTAATCAGACTTTTTTTTTTTGTGCAGCAGCCACTCTCTCTGCCTTGTAGCTCTCCAGCAGAGATATGAGCATTAAACCCGAGAATGGAAGAGGAGCTCTTCTGACCATGAGGGCTTTCATCGCCCAATCGCTTCCTCTCTTTGGTGCTGGCCTCAAGGCTCGGAAGCTGCTGCAGGATTATGGATATCCCTTTTCTTTGTTTATTTTCATTAGTGATTTTTACCCACACAAAAGAGACCAAATGAAATGCCTCCCCGCTTTCTCAACTGACTCTCTTCGCTCCAGTTCCTCTGTATGGCCTCTCTTTGTTGGGGTGGGTGTTTTTTTTTTCACCCCAATACCCCAAAGAGCACATGGTAATCAAAACCATCAATGCTGCATTTCTCTGGCTTTTTATTGGTTGTAAATTATGATAATGGGATTCACACACAAATGCACACATGCACAGAGGGTTCTCATCTCTAGGCCAGCATAAAAAAAGTATTGTTTTATACTAGAAGCTAAATATTTCCAAAAGCAACATATTTCCCCAAGAGCAAAGGCGCAACTGATAAAAAAGATAATCGTGCATGTGTGTCAAAAAGAGAGTGGGATGGACCAGCCAAAAGAATAGCAGATCCTGTGTTTGTGCCATGTGCTGGTAATTACAGATACGATGCAATGCGAAGAACCACAGAGAAGCAGATCCTCAAAGCCTGACGCACTCCAACACCAAGATGTATTGGTTTCACAACCCACCATCTGTCCTTAAAAGACAGGAACAGCCTCAAACCATGATTGCTCACACAAGTCGGAAAAACACAGAATGCTTTCAGTTGAGGTTTGCAAACACCCGATAGCCATCATTAAAGAAAAAGCGGTCTTTGAAACTCACATGGTGCTCTGGTTCTATTGTTCTGTCGGCTGCGAACCTGCTCCGTCCACAGAGTGGGGTACTGGGAAATCATGTCTGAAAGAAATCGCAAAGACAGCTTTATTAGCTTCAATCCGAAACATACTCGTATATCATCTGAGCCAAACCTGGTGGTTCCAAAACTCACAGACTGGAAAATGTACATCAAGGTTATCGTATCTCAAACCACTGGAGTGGATGAGGAGAGTAAATTACATATAACAGCTGTGACCAGAGATAAAGCAGCAGAAAGAAGGGTCGGCAGAGTGTAATCTATTGCTGTGAGTCTTGTCAAATGGTCACATCAGCATGGAATCATAAAATATGACTGTCTTTGAAATATATAAAAGATTGATTTAAGTGCTCAAATGCAACTTTGCCTTCTGTTCACAGTGATGGGTTATATTTATTGAACTAGAAATGTAGGAAACTGTTTCCTCTGCCTGCTGGAGATTACTGGAAGCGAATATAGTAAAACCACAATATAAAATGTTAACCAGCGAGATCAATATTTCTGTAAAACACAGATTACAACCAGCTTAATAAATCTTCTATTCTTCTGCTACAGTTACACTATGTTTTAACGCTTACTGCTGTTCCTCAGCTGCAACTGCATTATTCAACAAAAATAATGATCAAATGGCTGCGTGGTCAGGGTACATATAACTTCTAACTGGGAATCCTGGTTCCATTACGAGTCGGTTTGATGCTTTTCTGCATGCCATTTCCCTACTCTCTTTCTCTGCATGTCTTGTCTCTCTCCACTGTTAAATAAAGGCAAAAAATCCCCAAAACACAAGACAAAAATTGCACTCATGCTTTCAGTGTTTTTCAGATCATTTATTTGGGTAATAGTGCTAATAGCACAACGTAAAAATACTCTGTTGCAACTAAAAATTCTGCATTTAAATTGTTACCCAAGTTATCATTTGTAAACATGTTCAGAAAAATATAGTTAAAGTATTTAAAAAGTGCTTAGTACAGAAAAACGTCCCCTGTGGCATCATTAGGTTATTATCACTCGTGCATTAATGTAAAAGTAAGATTTTGCTGTTGCAGTTGGTTGAGATAGAGCAATTTATTAGGTACAGGACTGCAGCTAATCATCTTTTTCATTATGGATTAATCCGCTGATTATCTTCTCCATTAATTGATTGATTTTTTTTGTTTATAAAAATTGAAAATAGTTAAAAATGCCATCGCAACTACCCAGCGCTGAAAAAAATGCCTCTACTATGCTTGTTTTTTTTTTCCAACTAAGAGGCCAAATGTCAAAATTTCAATATATTTTCACATTAAATTGACAAAAACTGTTTTTAAAAGCAATAAATCTTTATATTTGTGAGGCTGGACTATGAAAAAAAAGAAAAATCATTGCATCGGTTGAAGTAATGACAAAACATCATATCATGTTCATATGTTCTGAGTGCAGAAATGATCATTTGTTAAATAACTAGTAAGTAAAGCTGTCAGACAAATGCTGTGAATACAAAAATATTTTTTCCCCTCCCATATGTACTGGAGTAGAAATATAAAGTGTCACTAAAATAAAGACTCACAAGAAGTATAAATACCTTAAGTACAATACTCGACTAAATATACTTAGTAACATTCCCCACTATATTTGCTTTAATATCAAATGTATGGGGAGAAAAGAGTAAAAACACACTTGTACAGAAGTTGTCTATAAAATATTTCACAGTTTATCACTATAAACATTTTTTAGCATCACATTTTCCCCAGTGACCGTTCTGGAAGCACGGTACTCCAACTGCCTCATGTTCAGACTCCTTTTCCCTTTTAAGGATGTTTTGGAACTTTGCTTTCGAGTCACTTAGCAGAGTCTCAGTAAACACAGGCACAGTATCAAACATTTAGCACACACGGTCTAATGAATAAGAACTCACCTTCTTCATCTCCAGGAGGCTGTGGATCCACCACTAGGCCGGTCTCATCTGCATTTAGAATGGAGAATATTTGCAAGGAGACTACAATTACGAGAGTAAGCTAGATTAGAGAACACTTAACTATGTGAGATTTGCACGTTGCCCGGTCAAGAAGGATGGAGGCAGAGGTGAAGAAAATAACAAAGAGGGGTTGTGATGAAAAGTCAAAGAGGTGACTTGCAATAAGAGAAGAGATGAGGAAAGCGAGTGACGTGGTCACATATCCCCGTGGTTTCCCTTCATGCAACAAGGGAGGTAGTTATGTTACAGAGGACAGATTGAGGTCGGTTATAATAAATGAAGAGAGAATTAGGACCAGTTGTCCCTGACGTTCTTCTCCATCCTTTCATTGCCTGCATTTGGGTTATGAGAGCTGTGTGAAGGTGTGAGAGACATGAGGGGTGAAAGATGTAGTAGCCAAGTCTGAGATGAACCAATTAACGGTGGGAGAATCGAGTATGTTTGTTTGGTCTCTGTTTGTTTGATTTGCGGCAGGAGGGAGACAGGGATGGAGGTTTTGAACCGCTTAGGGTGAAACCACAGCCGTAGGTGTGGTTAACCTCAGATTGGGCCACTCCTTCTCCTCAAAGTAAAGTTCCGTTAATGTGTAAGGGAGTCAGGGAATCTCTAAACGATGGCTCCTCAAGCACTGCTCAAGTTGAAATCTTCTTGCTTCAACAATAAATTTCTATTGCAAAATCAGGATTTTACATTTTGTTTGCTATGCCAGCCATTCATCTTCTCAAACACGTTTGGTGGATAAAAATACTTAGAGTCAGTGTGACTGACTGAGGCAGACATGTTATTACTCAGCTCACTTCAAGGATGGAAATGCCATTTCAAAAAGTGTATTTATGATTTGGATTTACGATAAACCACTAATGACCTATCTTTACTTTGTGGCCTTTTACATGACTGTAACACCTCTTTTAGCATCTGCCAGGAAACCCCCGTGCTATTTGTGGTCATAGGGCATTAGTTTTACTGCTGTTAGTCAGTCGTCAGCTGCATATGATTCCAGCATGTGAATGAATTTGTCAAGTTGAGCAGCAAAATTGGGTTTACAGCACAGCATTTGGTGTTTAACTGATATTCAGATAGTAAAAAGTGCAGCAGAAGGCCGCTGTGGAATGCTTAGGTACTGATGGGCTTCTGCTGAATCAAAATATTGATGCAATCACTGCTATTTTCAGTGCTGGCACACCACAAACCTACAGTTTATTCTGCTTTTCACCACCCTGTTTATCCAACCAGCTCGGATTGAACCACAACCCACCCCTCCACCTCCTTTCCTCGCTCTTTTCCCTTTCCCACCATTCCTCCTCCTCTCTCAAATTTTGCATTCCCACTTGATCTATGTGTAATGACTTGGCCGGGCTCAGACAGACACTATACCCAAGACTGTTTACAGAGAGAGAGGCGCAGACATAAATGTCACACTGACAGGAATAACCCATGTGACAAACACAAGTGGATGTATGTGCACTTTCTCTCTCCCATGCAAACATGCACACACACACAGACACACACACACACACACACACACAATCACATAAGGAATCGATCTGAATAAACCCAAATTACACTCTGTGTGAGCCTTCAAATCACATCAGTTAAACAAATTGTCTCTTAAAAGATGAGAGCAAGATATACAATTTCTGGAGTGGAGTCGGAGGGAAACTCAGTGGTTCTGTATCTGGAAGAAGGAAGATGTTTGATGAAAGACAGAGTGAAAGTAGATTGGAGGATTAAGTGTGAACATTTCCTTATATCTTATGACACTGTGGCTGAAAAAAAAAACAAGATGAGAGAGATAAAGTTAGAGAAGAAGTCAGTGTCCCTCCATTCTGGCTGCACTGGGCCGTTTGGCTGCCTGGTAAAAACAACAGGCAGTTGTAGGCACTGTAGCTGCTGGCGGTGTGCAGGAAAGCTTACCACACGCTCTCTCCTCAGAGTTGTCACTGAGGAACAGACTGCTTTTATATGAGCCTTCAGGCTACTTACACTCTATTGAATTGACAAAATATTAGAAAGGCAAGCCTTAACAGGTGACACGTCTGCACATCTCCGACACAGATGCAGGCAAATAGAGATACAAATGAACAAAACACATGCAGGCTTCAATAGGTACACACATGCACATGGACAAACACATGCATTGACGAGGACTCGGTGTGTCTCTGAGAGTTCATTTTTCTTGAATTTTATGTCTCACCTGATTTACCTGGTTCTCTTGTGGTTGCTCTCTCCTGTTTTGATCCTGAAAAGTATAAGGCTCAGATTAAATAAAAAGTTACCACCGCAATGTGGACTTCATTTTTTGAAAAAGACAATAAATAGGAAATCCTTGACATACTTCAAGAGTTTGTCGCACAACAACAAACAGCCACCAGACTTAAGTAAGAACTGAAGAACAAGAACTCTTAAAAATATATTTGCAATGGCTTTGATCACGAACACTTCATGCTGTTGGACGTGTATTTTAGGAAATTTTCAGACTTTATGTACACAATACAGTCAGCAATTACAGGACAAACACTGCTTCAACTACTGTTGCTACTCCTGGAGACCTCTCACTGTTGAGACAGCAGCAACCTCCAAGGCAGCCCCACAGAGACGCACAAGGGGGACATGTGGCATTGGTTATTTGATTGTTTGGTACACACTATCCTCCAAGAGCATTTACATTCCTTACAGTTAAACTTTGTTGCTCAACTCTGCAGTACGGATTTTCAAACCCTGTGGCCGGCAGTCCAGTCATTGACCACTTTCCCACAGGACTCAAGATTACACCCCCCACAAGAATGGAATGTCACGCTTTGCTGTGTTGAATTCGATTTATCATTATTGCTACACAAAATTACAGAAACCAAATGTCAAGCTTATTACAAAATGAGATGCCTGTGCTAGAGCAGTGAACTGAAAACACAGCGTGTTTAGGTTTATACAATATGGAGGGTTACCCATTATAGGTTTTGGGTTCTACCCACCTTGGCATCGTGGTTTTTTATTGGCCACTGCAGAGCCGCTGATGGGTCGGCCATTGGGGGTGACACACCAGCAGTATCCAGTGTAGCTGTGGCACTGAACCTGCAATAAAAACCGCATGTAAACATAAAAGTCAGCATGAGCTACAGTAGGAAGGGCATCTGTATGAAAGAAATATGAAGGAACAGCATAAAAACTCATTACCAGCTGAATTCGTGCAGGAGAAAAGACCAATTCCTGCAAAATGTTACCGCTGGTATGAAACTGTGGCCTTGCTTGTCAAGTGCCTTCGCCTCAAACTCAAAACAAGTGTAATTTATGAGTGCTTTTTTTTTTGTTACCTCACTGTATGTGCCATCAGGGTTGCATACAGGCACAAAGACCTGCGGGAAAAGCTTCTTGGCCTGCTGCTCTGTGTACTTCTTCTCTGCTACACATCTGGATGTATCTGAGGAGCACCGCAAATCACCAGAATTACTACACATCACAGAGACCCATGACTCAACCCACAGCTTAACTATTTTCCTTTGCTGCACAACTATGAAACCAACATACTTAAAAAGTCAGAAGAAGATGTTGAATCTCGCAGATGATGAAGAATGAAAAAAAAAAAAGTGCAGGAAGAGAGGAGAGACGAAGGGGAAACAATCCAAAACGTTTCGGAAGCGGCAGATAGTTGTGTGGCTGGGAATAGAACCAACATCCCCGGTCTTATTAGGAGCAAATCAGGCAAGCCTACACAGTGCCTGGTGGTAAAGCCATTACTGACTGAGGCAGCTCGTGCTGCTCCTGTAGAACATTCCAGTCACCCAAGAAAAGGGCTGATGCATAGGGAAAACCTGACCCTTTCTTAATGTCTGTCTCACTCTCCTCCTAAACCTCGACCGTCTGCTAAGTTCAGGCCAAGCTGTCTCCTCAGAGTACTTGTTGATATAAATGTGGGTCAGCAACTTTTCACCTCAAGTCTTTTCACATATCACAGTCAGAACCATGGCTCATCCTATCATTCCAGCTGCTGCTTTTGGCCAGGTGAGTTGAAGCAGCTGTGCAAACTCTCAAGAAATGTTGGGCAGCGATGAGTTTGATGGTAACTCGGTGTGACACATTAGTTGCCACACGGCGTTCGTCTGGCAGGTTCAAATCACATTAAAACAATGACTCATGCTTAAGTTTAAAACCGTTCACCAGTTTGGTCAGCAGGCTGCATGATGCTGGCTTGGCGTACAGCAGATGGTCCATTAGACACATGCGCGGGAATGTGCACTGGTTTCCCTCAGTCTAGTGTGTGTGTGTGTCACTGGTGAAGAGACGGGGCAAGACGTTGGATGTTCCGGATGGAGGAAAACAGTGAGTTGAGGAGCTCTAAAGTTAGCTGCAGTGGAAAAACCCCAAACCATCGTCCTTCTCCAGGGGGCTCCGACTGAAACGCTGACTGGAAAAAATGACAGGACACTTGAATCATCGAGCGCAGTGATAGAAAACAAATGTGGTGCCACTCTCACCATCCTTAAACACAATCCCATTTCTGTGCTATTAGGCCCTCTGGTTTATTTCGGCTGCTGACTCGGTTGCTGCTGCTGCTGTTGTTGTGTCTTTCAGTCCTCCCGTCCAGAAGCAGACAGAAGCAGGAGGGGGTCCAAACTCTTATAGACTTGATGTTATTGGTGCATACAATATGACTTTCATGGACTCTCGTCCCTTTCAGCTTCCTGGCTGGAAACCTCTATTCTGTGTCCCGGCGCTGTCCACCACATCCAGATGTCCGCTTAGAGACGTCGCCATGGAAACCCAGTACGGGCATAAAATCGAGGAATGCTTTTCCGTCATATGAGACTTTCCTTTTAAGCAAATCTTTTTGGTCACATTCCCTGCATTAGTGGGCTAATGTTGTAATGTGCTAAGAATGGGGGCTTGTCCCCAGTCTGTAGAGCGATGAACTAGCAGTATAGAGTTAGTGAGTGGGGCGGGGGTGAGAGAGTTTGGGGCTGAAGCGTTGGGGTGTTCGGGTTCTTCCTTCCAACAACGGCTAACAATGAGGGAGTCTGTGAGCTACTTGACCTCACTGGCTCTCCTTCCCCTTTTGCTTTTCATCCCCAAACATCTATCTGTCACATATGTAGAGCTTTACATCTAGCATGGTGAAAATGAGACCATTAATTCTTGTGAAGATATTCCATTCAAAGGTCCTCGTGGCTGCATAATAATTTCACTTCAGAGGCCATTTCAAATCAATGAGGAAGCTCTTGGTCCCATGATGCTAATATGGGATGCAACAAAGCACGAAACCTGTTTCCACTGAAAACAAAATAATTTATTATTCTGACAAATTAATGACACTTCCTTCATCACCCAAATGGTGTGAAATTATGAAACCAGCCAGGCAGCAGCGAACCCCCACTCACCCACTCTCGCCATGTCAACCCCACTTGTCCTCCCAGCACTCAAAGAATCAATTATGCTGAAATGAATTTAACCCACAAGTTTCAACTGTGACCTCCTCTGTGCATCTGAGAGCATCAGGCGGTGCTGAAGCGTGACTCATGACCTGACCTTTGCATGGCCCTCGGATGACCTCCAGTTGGGGGTCGCGGCACTTGGCTCGGAGGAACTCGCAGCGAGATGTGAAGGTCCTGCCATCGGAGGCGCACAGGGGCTTGCGAGGAGCTCCGCTGCATTCCATGTTGCACTCCTTATCCTGATCCACCCGCAGGAACTGCAGAAGTGAGAAAGTCGGAGATAAGCAGAGAAAACGTTTGCTAAATGAGCCATTTCTGGGAACTGCACCAAAATACTTCAATCTCCACAACAACAGGTGTGATTCTGGAGGGATTTATGAAGACTAGCAACTGGAGCTTGTGTAAGGGTGAACACGTTTTATGAAAACACCAAAAAGTCAGTCGCACGACAGGTGTCCATTGACAAAATTATAATGCTGCTTTCTGTTTTGCAACTTTCAGTACAGCAGTAGTTTGTAAAAACACGAGAAGGCAGTGGTAAACAGTACAATACACAGACTCGAGGGTAAGTCTGTGTCACTACAAACCTATCAGGGTGCAGTCAGGCTTTGTCTTTGTCTAAAAGAGCTGGAGAAGACTTCATTGACACTGCCTCTTGTCTTTGTCTGTGCCAACACCTGGACAGGTATTTACCTGGAATTGCTCCTAAGGATGTTTTACGCAGCCATGAAAAGAGAAACAAGGGCGCAGACTCCTGACTGAACGCATCGGATCACCTGTGTCAATGCCACCATTGTATCTGCCACCGTGGTATGAAACCCCCTCGCCAGGCCACACAATGGGGCGGCGGCGGTGGTAAGGGGGGTAGCAACAAGCTGTGACGGCTACAATGAATGAAAAGACAGTGAATGAGTGGCTGAATAAACTAGATGTCAGTGAGCTTTGTGCTGCTACAGTGTGAGCGTTTTCATAAAGTTTGCGTGATTCATTCATTTTGGTGGTATAATGGGCAGAGTGGAAAAAAACAAACTGTGTGCTCACACTGATGCAGGTGGTGTTTTCAGTCACTCATATCCAAAGATAAATATTACTGTGAGGTCTATTTGTTTTTTTCTTATAATAAAAATATGTGCACATGTGAAACACTGTCATTTTTTTCTTTCAATTTTCAATTTTTCTTTCAAGTGTTTGCTCAGTTTTCAGAGGATTAACAAATATTCAAAATCTGTCAAGTATTCACAGCCAACAGAAGCCTTCTCTGTTTCACATGCACACACTTATCAAAAGTCTCACTCAAAAGTCTTGTTATGAGCGATCAAAAGAAATGGCACGGCAACATACAGGCTGAGAAGAAAAAATCCACAAAGAGGGTGGGATGATTGGCAATAAAAAAAAAAATTTGTTGTGTCTGACATCTTACAAATGAAGTGAGAGATGAGGTTTGGTGGCAGCCCCCTGCGTTCCGACAAGCAGAGCTGCAGGGCTGCATGCACCTGGAAGAGGGTTGGCAGGGAAGCTCAAGTCGCCCTGGGCCAGTGGGGGAGATACAGCCCACTCTGTCAGCCCTGCTCATAAATCTTTCTGTGTGGAGATCAGAGAGGGGAGGCCCGTTCAAACACAGCCGTGAGGGAAGGAGGGAGTCTTTTGGACTGAATGAAATGTTTTTGAGGGCTTGCTTAGTGAGTTTTAAAAATTGTTTGTTTTCATGAGGAGGACCAAAAGCATCAAAAAGTGACCTGACGGTGCAGAGATGTAGTCATATCTGGGGAGACTTTCACTTACATTCTGTTATTTACAAAGGAAGAAGAGGGATGAAGGATGAGTGTTGAGAATTGAGATAGTGGTCATTACTCAAAGACATACTTTTATGTCTTTGTGTCACTAAAACAATTCAGCTTGAACAATGTACAAAGGAAACTTATACATTATATTAATGGCCATAATCTGCCATGACAAGTACATTACTTTGGTTTTAAAGGGTCACAAGCCAGATAAGTTCTATACATTGTGGCAGGCTCAACCAGACTGTGCAGTAGCTTCTTCCGCCCCTGCTGTAAGAGTCCCTTCACACCCTGATGTCCCCGACACCTGCAGCTAAAAATGGGACGTTTCGAACTTTTAAACATCACCTGTCTCAATCATTTGAATATGAGCCTAATTTAAATACACACAAATGAATTTTATATCTCCTTGCTGCTGCTCAGCATACATAATATCCACCTCACTGAGTCAGTACTCTAGCCTTAAAGACTCATCCATACACCGAAGTGTGTACACTTATAAGTATGCCTCCATTGAACAACCTACCAATGCATAGGTCCTAGGGTTTGACCGATTGTCAATTGGCTGATTATTGGGTCCCATATTCAATCTTCTTATGATTATTGTTTGTTTTTTGTTGTTGTTGTTTTTTTTGTTTTTAAAAATGAATCCTTCATAAAATCTCAATATAAAAATTTACACTTTGGCTCTTTGCAGCTGCCTTTTTCTGTCTTACTGGGGACTTGAGAAATGTCCCGCCCACAGGAGTACCTGATTGGCTACTGGGTATGTACATGCATAACAGCTTATTTACACTGAAAGATAAATGTTGAAAAAGTTCCCTTTTTATTTAAGCACATTTAAAACATTAGAAAAACAAAGGCATAGCAAATAAATTTCGTATTAGCGTTTGCGTTATTCTAAATTTGTGACACCAAGATTTTATTTTTTGGTGCAAATGTATATTGGTTCAAAATATCAGGTTTTAGTCTCCTTCGTTACTACTAATAAAATTATAATAATCAAAAAGAATAAAAACTTGGTATTGGTATCAGCTCTGAAATAACACCAATACTTATATATATATACAGTATATATATATATATATATATATATATATATATACACACATACTGTATATATATATTTTTTTTTATTTTTTTTTAAATTCAGAACTATTCATTGAACACAATGCTATCTGAATCTAATTTGCTATTCTGTGCATGCTGTCCTTTCAAGTCACACGATATCTTGTTTGCACTTTTGTTGTTTCTTGCAGCACATGATATCTGTTGACACATCACACCATGCTCCTGAAGACATGCAATTTCTCCTTATTGTGTGCTTTGTATATAGCTGAGATAACAAGAAAGAGAAACTTGAAACTTAAAAACCAATGACCAACAGTATGCAGTTGTGGCACAGTGGGGAAGATGTTCCTTTTTAAGTTTGGCCTTCTTGATTGATTGTTATGTAAAAAGAAGCTGCCACTTTAGAACTTAGCAGCAAATTAAAATGGGCCTGGCTGGATGATTTTATTAATTTATTCAAATGGTTCAAACAGATGCAACATTACTTTCATAAACTAAACACTTCCAGGGTCTCAAGAAACCTAAGAAATCCTGTCAGCTTGCAGGGTGGGGCTTGCTATGAAATGATTCTTCTCAAGAATTGGTGTTTGCATAGAGTAGTTTAACAGCGTTTGTGAAGAGTCGTAGGTGAGCTGGTGCGCTCGAGCCTAACCCTAACCTGTCAATGGGGAGGGAAAGTTTGAGAAAATTTCCCCTATTTATTTTCCAGGGAAAACATTTCTAACTTATAACTTTAAACAGAGGAGTTTGAGAGGAGTTTTTTAGGGATTTAATCAATGACAGAAGAGGGACTTTAAATATATTTGAAGAGTTCATTTGCAAAAACAGAAAATTCCATCTTCGCAAACCTTCAGAAAACCCACTTTTCCATTGTTTGCCTGACACAACGTCAATCAAACTTAAGTTATCTCTAATTTTGTCATGTCATTTCTACTGAGTCAAATCCACTCAACTTCAGTTTGATTGACATTATCTCAAGCAAACAACAAAAAAATAAAAATCTACATGAATGGAGTTCTCTGTTTTTGCAAATGAACTCTTCATTTATAGAACAGTAGCACTATTTGGTTGAAAATCTCTAGTTCTCTTGCCACTTCAGTCTTTGCCTGAAATCTCCTGCCCCGCCCTGTAAGTGTCTCTTAGTTTCTTGGACTGTTTGGATCACAGCGTCCTGTTGGTACCCTCCATCTGTCTTCACACATCCTTTTGCAGCGGCTGAATTCTCTCACCCTTCGTTCTGTCTCTCACAGCTGTGAAGGATCACACGAAGAGGGTTTTTGCAAAGACTGCGACGTTCCAAAGCCACTAACTGCATTGATAGTGTCTGAGTGCATCCAGCCGTGCTTGGTGTTGACCCGCCAGCACTCACCAAAGCTGGTCGTCCCCGAGCTCACACTACACCAGCATTATCAGCATCAGCCCCTGCCAGCCAGCAGACTGACAACCCAAACAGAGTCATTCAGCGGCGCAGCATCCTGCTAGATGTCCACTATACAGCACACAGCAGAGCGCCAAGTGACAGCAAGTTTATGATAAAGCTCCAAGAACGCAGCATGGAAAAACACAGTCAGCCATGAAATCAGCCACCCGTGAAATCAACCACCCAGATTCACCATCAGACATCCAAATATTGATTTCAAAGTCACAGTTGGCCACACTGAAGGAAGACAACAAATAAGATGTGAAAGTCAGTGAGAGGAAGAAGCTTCAAAGACTAATGGTGTGTTGAGGACCTCTTCCTCCTGTGTACACCTAATGGTAGCTAGCTGTCTGCTGCACATCTCTGTGTGTTTGGCCCGTGGTGATGGATGGGTGAGGCTGAGGCAGAGCCCTGACACTCCCCTGATGTCTCATTCCAGCCTCTCCAAGTCGGCACCGACATCATGCACAGCAACACGGTGGAGAGTGATGGATGGCCTCCGTCTCAGCTACATGCAGCTCAGGCTTCCACCCCGATTTATCATAAAAGGAAACTTGTAGAGACTCAGATCTATTTATTGCTCAAATGCTTTTCTTGTCTTCTTCCAGACAGCTGGCTCTCACTTTCTCTGTTTGTCTTTCTCTGTATTTTGCTCTCTTTCCTTTCACAATTTCTTTGTTTTTTCTTTATGTGACCTCTGTTGGAAGATGCTTTTTGCATCTGCTCAAATAATACAAGAGGTTGGCAAAGGAACAAGAGACAGGCGAGAGAGGACGAGACAAGCGGAGTGTAAGGGAATTTTTTTTTCCAAGACCAACCAGCATACAAATCAAATCCTATTACCTCCCCCTGGCTCTGCGGCATTGTGGGATTGAATGGAGTATGGAGGAGGCGAGCCTCCAGCAGAGAGCACATTGTGGGCTGATAAGGGCCTTCTGGGCTGGGAGGCCCCCCGCTTCTAGCGGCCCGAGAGGCCCCTCACACCACAGCCCCGCAGGGTCAATGGGGGCCCCAGCTGAGAGCCGTGGCAAACGTGTTAAATGGCCTTGGCCAGAATTTCCTTCGTGGATGCAAGGATGCAAAAAGGATCATCATGGTGGAAAGGGAAGAAAGTGTCAGCCTTTAACCAGCCACTGACTCAATCAAAGAAAAAGGCATTTAACTGCTGTGAACGATGTTAAAAAGAAGCAGAGGTGTTGAGAAACGCTACTGATGGTCATATGATGATGAAAAACGCCTCCTTGGACAGGTGCACAATTTTATGAAAGCACAGGGGGTAACGGAGCCTATATATTATTTTAAAATCTCCTTACAGGTTTGAGAAAGACACAGCCAATGTTCTGTGTGCCCTCATCTCCTCACACATTATTTCATACTTCCATAAACCATGGAAAAATGTCTGCCTCATGAATAACCTGGGCAAATATCCCAACTGCCTGTTCGACCTCAAATATGCACAAAATATCACATGGAAATATTTTCTTGAAACCAGCAATGACCTCTCATGTGTCACTCAAACAATAAGCCATCAATCACTCAAGAGGTCCTGTAAAAGAAAGTCCAGTTCTCCATGTGCCATTCCAATGAAGAAGCTCTAATGAACCACGGTGGGGAGGCATGACACAGACACAGTTACCGCTGAAACATGCAGTGAAATAGAGAAGCTTCTCACTCTTACAGTCATATCCAGAACATAATGGATGCTGTGTCATATCCAAACACAGCTGTACTTGTGCAACCTTTCCATTAACTGCCGGGTAAATATTACCACCTATGACACCTATAAAGAAGCACTCATTACACACGTTATCTCCACACTTGTGTGTAACTGTATCAATTCAGGGGAGCATCTGTTCAGTGCAACACTTCCTCCCACATTCCACAACTCTACAATGCCGTCTGGGAGACAAGCTCTCCGACCCTTCACCTGCAGGTTAACAACTCACGGCCATTTGTTTCCAATTGGATACTGAGGCATCTTCACCCGAACCATAAATAATGGTGGTGAGGAGGTGGCTGTCACATCAACCTCTAAATCAAGGGGGGGAAGCCTCTGACAGTGCACATTCCGCTTTCTATCAATCCTCCTTTAGCACTGTACCTGCACTTGATCATGGCCATGAAATTCCACTGGAGATGCACTTTCTCTTGCAGTTTTATGGAAAATGGAAAGGGTGCTGCTCTGCTGCTGTAAACAATGCCATGTGCTGTAGTGCAGCAGAGCTGATCACTCTGGGCAGCTCAGCCTCTAAAAAGTCACTGGAATAACAAGAGTAATGAGACAGAGAGACAGACGAGTGGAGAAGCTGGCAGGCAGGTAAAGGCACTAAAGGCAAACCACAGCGATGCTGCTAACAGATCAGTCAGCTCCTCTCAGCCAAGCTAGGAGCTTAAACACACTGTGCAGAGACCCAGAACCACAGAGACACTGAGTTTACATGACTGAACAGAAAACACACAGTACTCTTTTTTCAGCACATGGCTCTCTACTTGGTGTTCTCCTGACTTTTGATCAGAAATTAAACACTGAAAAAATAAAACACTTTTCTTTAGGAGTGATTTTACCTAAATATGTGCTTCATAATGTTTTAATGATGAATCTAAAATGTATGCCTATGCTTGTTATTAGTAGTATTTTCATGAAATAAATTAGATAATTAGAGGAAAAGCTCACAAGAATCTTGAGTTTAAAGGACTTTCCTTAGAAACACATTCTTCAGTTTTAAAGTAAAACTGCTAGAATGAGGTCTTCTTACTTTTACGCATGGAATGCACAAACACCACTTTAAAACCATCTTTTACATATGGAAGAGGATGACAAATATTCTGGTAGTTATTCGGCTCTTCCTACCGTGAGAGCAGAGAACTTCTGAGCGCGTCCAGCGCTCAGCAGACAGAGGAAAACCAGCAGCGGATAGACGCGCATCCTGACGCAGCGTGGCAATAAACGCTCCCAATTACGCGCGGTCCAAACTTCACTCTATTGCCTGGACGTCGCCGAAGCACAAAAAATGTCCCTGGTAGAAGTCGAAAAGAGTTTTAAAAATCCACACTAGTCCCTCCGCAAAATGTCAGAGTCAGAGAGGGGGGTTGCTGGTTTATTTCACTTCGTTTCCTTGCTTTCGTCTGCCAAACCGTTTGTGTAGACACTCTCCTTATTTCTGGCAGTGCGATAAACCCCCCCCCCCCCCCCCCCCCGTGTCCCTGACCTTTTCCCCTCCCTCAGTGTCTCTTCTCTCCTTCTCCCTCTCTCCAATTCCACACCCCTTTCCTCTATACTTGATTTTGTGGACTAGATCCCTTATCGGATGCACGAAGTTCCCCAGCCAGTGGGCAGGTAGGTAGGTGTAGGTTTGGAGGGGCTCCGTCTGCTGCTGGTGGCTGAGGCAAACACGTCAGGTATTCTTCTTTTTCACCTCCCTCTCCTTCAAAACCACAACATGAAAACCATTTCTTCCCCCAGAGGATATTATGAGGATGTTCGATTGGGAAGCAGAGGAGGGGGATCAGACAGGCTACTGTCTGCTGGGAGCGTCAGGAGGAAGACATTTGCCCTCAGATTCTCACATTGTTGAACACACTCTGACTTCAATATACAATCTGGATTTTCTGGCTTCAGCTTATAATAACATTCTACAAAACAGGTTACACAAAGTCCTCCAAGTTAAAACAATACACAAACAGTGAAAACAAATTCCAGTATTTTTCTTCTATAAAAGCAAAGTAATTTAACAGTCTGGCCCTCTGATTGCATTAAATCCCACACTGTACAACATCAGCTCACTCATCAGTGCAGTAATATTAAAGGAAAACAATGTTGAAGCCAGATTTAAAGGGACATGAATGAGTTTGGAGTTTCTACTGGATGTTCCTCCTGACAGAGCTTTAAGTTTACCCAAGTCTGTGGCCATCCAAGCCTGTTTAAAATGGTGCAGAGCAGCACCTTGCAACTATGACGCCACCTAACGGCGTTTACTAGTAGCTGCAAGATCTCACAGGTGTATTATTTAATCATCATGGAGGATTTTGTTAACCACAGATATTTTCATTTTTGCATTTACTTTAGCCAATATTCAGTGTGCTGCTCTACATTATAAAAAGCATCTTTAAAAGTAACTTCATAATTAGCCAGTATCTTTTGCACTCATTCTGGCTTAACTGTCAGATTACTTTAAACACACATTTTTACAAACATATATGTTATTTCAAGAGAGGTGGCAGATCAGCATCAAAACATACTTTACGTAATAAAAGTAAAAGTAATTCTTACACAGAATGGCCAGTTTCAGAATAATGCATAGTATATTTCTGGATTGTAGTTAATAATGCATTAATGTGTTCAGAACTTAAATGCTGCAGCTGGTGAAAGTGAAGCTGATTCTTTTTCCTCCCGGGTAGTTTTCAAATTTCTCCCTGGGGATGAATAAAGTTTTATCATAATCTACATGATAATGACAATACATCATCATTTATTTGTTGGTTGTGTCATTCATTTGAATAGGCAAAGTAAGTACAGTCATCAAATCAATGCTGTGGAGTAGAAAATCTAATACTTGCCTTTGAATGATAGTGAAGTAGAAGTAGGCAGAAAATAGAAATACTCAAGCAGAGTACAATACCCCAAAACTGTACTCAGACAAAGTACCTGAATAAATGTACTTAGTTACTTTGCACCACTGGACTGGACACCACTCCTATCCATCCATCCATCCATTATCTATACACTGCTTAATCCTCACTAGGGTTGTGGGGGGGCTGGAGCCTGTCCAGCTGACTTAGGGCGAAGGCAGGGGACACCCTGGACAGGTCACCAGTCTATCGCAGGGCCACACTTAGAGACAGACAACCAAGCACATTCACATTCACACCTACGGACAATTAACCTCAACATATTTTTGGACCTTGTGGGAGGAAGCCGGAGAACCTGGAGAGAACCCACGCTGCACGGGGAGAACATGCAAACTCCACGCAGAAAGAACCAGCAACCTTCTTGCTGCAAAGCAACAGTGCTACCAACTGTGCCACCTTGCAGCTCTGTTTCTGCTCCTAAAATACAGGATATTTTGATTAGTCAGACACAAGCCCAATCTATGTCAATAGCATTATTCATTGCTGCACTGCATTAGGACAACTGGTGGAAAGCGCCATCATCGGCAGACATCTTCACTTGTAGAAAAAGCAGAGGTGCAACTAATGCCATTAATGATGGCTCCTTTTTAGTCGAAAGAAATTTTTTTTTGGGGGTGCCCACGCTGAAAATATTGCTCCTTCCGGGGTGTCACAGAGTCTCATTACCATTTTTCAGCCTATTTCTATGTAGGCCAAATATTATCTTTTTGGGACCCTCACTATTATCATTTACTTAAAAAGGGAAGACTGCTATGCAGAAGTACACTCCTACACAGTATGGTAAGATTTTTATAGAACCTTCAGTTTATTAAAACTCAAAACAGTTGCTTAAGGTTATTCCTTTTTAATTGTTGATAAAGCTCCTCAGATAATTACTGCTTAAATTATATAAAATAAGTACATGTGGGATACTTGTGTCAAAAAGTGTCCTTGTTCTGCTACCTAGTTGAGACATCACACTGTGTCCATCCAGCCTTTTTGTTTCTTTCTTTTGGCTGCGCATTCTGTGTCAGTCTTCATTGTTCTGCAGTTTGTCCCACTTGTTACCAGAACTCTGGAGTGCAGGTTTTATCAGTTTTTAAGAGCCTGTGCAAAAGCTAAGTCTACATCATACACACTTTAACTAATAAAAGCATATAGTAAACAAAATCCCTATTCACATATAAAGGGAAGATGCATTTTTATACAGTCTATACACTTACAATGGCAATGACATGAAATCAGTGTGTAAGCATTTTCTGGTTCTGTAAAAAAGTTCTGCCAGAAGAATAGTTACTGGATGTAATTTCAGGTCTAAGATTGCGTTTGTAGGCCTTTAAAGAGCTTCACTATTGGTGTTGTGTTGTTGGCAGCAGGTTGTGGCCACTTCAGGCCACCCCTGCTGTCTACCATTAAGTGTACAAGTTTCAGGACCCTTGTATAATGCATTATGAGTCATTGTTAGCGTTGGCACCTGCTTGTCCTGCTATTAAAATGCCTGCTGTCAAAAACATCAAAAACTCCTACCCAACAACCTGTCGAGGCAGATGGCCGCCCTCCCTGAGCCTGGTTACGCTGAAAGTATTCCCTTCCTGGCAAAAAGAAGCTGTTTTTTTTTTGTTTTGTTTTTTCTCTCCATAAAACTGTTGCAAAGTCTTGGCTGAAACACAATCTAGAGAAATCTGGATTTGTTGGTCCCTCTGTGCACATTCTGGAAGGTCAACGTGAAGCCCCTTGAGATGGTACATATTTCGAACTGGTGCCATACAAATGCATTTGAATTGTGCTGAGTTCAGAAATCAAAATATGCATTGACTACAGAAAGAGAAGAAAATAAACATCTAACGTCAGTCAAATTCAAAAGGTGAAGAAACCTACCTTTCTCTACAGTGCGCCAATGTGTCTTTTGAGGCAGTTTTTGACTTTTTAAAAAAAAAAAGTAAAATTATTTTTAACTAACAAGAAACGGTTGTGGTAAATTGCTGTTCAGTAGTGATGGGTAGATGAGGTCTCATGAAGCGTTGTGGGACATTACCAAAACTGTATTGATAAGGTGTTGGTACTGTGTCACTGTGTTGCTCAATACTGACACCTGCTGGATCTTAAAAATCCTTACAGGCAACCGAGTTGACAGGCTCAGCTGACATACTGATTTAATGACCTAGTATATACAATAATATAATTTAAGTTATTTTATATCGTATTATTTTATATCTTAATTTATTTAATATCTTTAAAATTTACAGTCAATAAATAATGTGAACTTGTGCCGTAACATGCGAAAATCTAAGTGAAAGTGTTCTGGATGTGAGGATGCTTATCAACTTGTCCTTGAGGCAAGGAGGGCATTTGTTTATTTATTTTTTAATAATAATTTTTTTTAATTCAAAAAAATCAATTGTTCCAATGTCTTGGTATTAAAGCGATTACGTTTTTTTTGATGCAAGTTCTCCAGGAACAGGATTAAACAACAAGTAAATAAAAACGAATACCTTATTTGCCGATATAAGATCAAAATGGTCCCTCAAGACGGGAACCTTTCTTTTTCTTTTGGGCTCCATAATAGCTTGGAAAGAGCTAGTTTCAAAAGATCTGTGATTCTTTAGTCAGAGATGCATCCCGTTGACAGATACGCTTCCTTAAAAACACAGTTTGGCGCCTCAGTGACAGAGGGTCTGACTCATGTATAAAAGATGGATGTAGCTACCGTGACGTCACTCGTTGGTTTCTGCACTGAGAAAATGAAGTCAGGGTTTTGCTACTTCCTGGTTGACATCTTGGATTTTTGGAGCCAGTGACACAAAAATCGTCGGAGGGGGGCGGAGCCATATGAGCAGCGATTGGTCAGATGGATTGAGAGGCAGGCCCTCTCTGCCCGCCCACATTTACCCCCTTCTGCTCGCTTCATCTGTGTCGTCACTGCCGACTGTCAATCAAGCCAGCCACGCCCCTTGCCCCGCAAAATTTCGACGATTTTAAAAAAATTCAGTATTGATTTATTTTTAGATTGGCCATCTGATCTCTGAATTTGATTATGAAAACTAATAAGAAAAAAGTCCTGAGCTGGAGGAATGCAGTATTTCGTGATCTGTGATCACTTCTTTTCCAATTCAAGTCTATGGGAGCCAGGGCTTTTTGGAGCCAGCAGCTTGCGGACATAGGTTTTTGACACTTCCAGGTTGGCTTCATTTTTCAGGGCCGGTTGCTACGGCCATCTTTTATACAGTCTATGGTCTGACTGCAGCCCGGAGCCAAGCCAAAGCATAGACTGTATAAAAGATGGACGTAGCTACCGTGACGTCACCCATTGGTTTCTGCACTGAGAAAATGAAGCCGGGTTTTGCTACTTCCTGGTTGACATCTTGGATTTTTGGAGGCAGTGACGCAAAAATCGTTGGAGGGGGGCGGAACCATAGGAGCAGCGATTGATCAGACGGATTGAGAGGCAGGCCCTCTCTGCCCGCCCACATTTACCGCCTTCTGCTGGCTTCATCTGTATGGTCCTGCCAACTGTCAATCAAGCCAGCCATGCCCCTTGCCCAGCAAAATTTTGACAATTTTTAAAAAATTCAGTATTGATTAATTTTCAGATTGGCCACCTGATCTCTGGACTTGACCATGAAAACTAATTTTTAAAAAAATCCTGAGCTGGAGGAATGCGGTATTTCGTGATCTGTGATCACTTCTTTTCCATTTCATTTCTATGGGAGCCAGGACTTTTTGGAGCCAGGACTAGCGGACGTAGTGATATTGCAGGTTTTTGACACTTCCGGGTTGGCTTCATTTTTCAGGGCCGGTTGCTACGTCCATCTTTTATACAGTCTATGAGCCAAAGCCGCTACAAACCACACCCCTACAAACTACGCCTACATGACCCTGTGGCTGTGGAGTTCCACAGCATGTGGAAAGTAAACAGAAGGGAAATAAAGCAATAGTGCAATAACGAGAGCAATTTTAACAACTTTAACTGTTGATTCACAACATTAAATGCCTTCCAATGCAAACAATGCGCTTCAAACAATAAATTGATCTAAAAAAACAAACAAACAAACAAAAAAAGGGAAAGTAATGTAATTAAATAGGACTGCAAATGAAAACTAGCTTTCCGCTAAATCTGGTGCATGCATCTTTTCTTTTTTGACTAATGTACACAACGTTATTTTGAACTAAAATTAAATCATTCCCACGCATAAATATCTCGTGGCCACGAATTACTAATGCATGGGAACGAGTTATTTTCGTTCTTATCGATGTCACCAGACGGGCTCCGTAAAATTCACATTGTCTTTCCTTTATTTTTGTCTTTATCAGTTTCTCTACCATTGTCTTCGCTGCTACCTCTTCGCTAGCGCATTCGCCGCTAACTGTTAGCAGTATTCGCTAAGACACCCCCGCTTTGACACGCTGTCAAAAAATCCTGACGAGGACCCCAAATGTCGTTCCCTCCAGCTGTATGTCCGTCTGGGATGTTGTCATAGAGCCATGTTTCTGTTAAAGCAAACACACAGCAGTCCCTCCACTTTCTGCGGGTTTCTCTCAGTAAACGTAGCTCATCCAGCTTGTTGTGGAGTACAGAGCCCGTCTGGTGACATTGATAAGAAATAAAAATAACTTGTTCCCACGCATTAGTAAATCGTGGCCACGAGTTATTAATGCGTGGGAACGACATAGTTAAGTCGTGGCCACGAGATATTAATGCGTGGTGTTAGACCCAATTCTTTAGTTGGAAGCCCAAGAACAAGCCGGAGAAATCTTCAGTTCTCAGTTGTATAATTTATTTATTTCAGTCACAGGTAAAGTGAGGCAGCGCTGGAATTCAGAGGGACAGAGAGGAATCTCATGTCCAGCTGAACTGAGTGTTTTCGGTTCCAGGTTACAGATATCTTCTTGGGCTGGGCCTGCCCCGAACATAGATAAGATTTAATTGGCCAGTTACTAATGGCGTGGACAGGCATACTTCTACGCTCTGTCCACGTCCTTGACATTTAGTAAGCAACGTGTGTGGATGTTGTTGGTACGGCGTGTAGCTAAAGTAACAATCGTATCTAATAGAAAAGAGGAGTTTCTGCTGTCTCCAAGTGTGCGAACCGGTTCTCACGGCCACATTATCTTCAAGGACATATGCTGTTCTCAGTAGGAAAATACGAAACAGAATCATAGGCTCAGTACAAAATACAGATTCAGAATACATAATAGCTCGAAACATACTTAATTCTAACAGTGGGAATGATGTAGTTAAGTTGTGGACACGAGTTGTTAATGCGTGGGAACGACATAGTTAAATTGTGGCCTCGCATTACTAATATGAAGAAACAAGAGAAGTTGTGGAGCAAATTTCACAGTGCCATACCAGCTGTCGATTAAGGATAACGGGCGTACTTGCATGAAACATGGAGCATTTTGATTTGATTTCATTTTATTTTAACCTTGGAATGAACTACACCGATATCCTCTTGTGATGAAACACCGTGTGATAATTATGTTGTGGCCACGACTTAACTATATCGTTCCCACGCATTAATATCTCGTGGCCACGATTTATTAATGCGTGGGAACGAGTTATTTTTCTTTCTTATCGATGTCACCAGACGGGCGCTGTAGATCTGACATAAAACTTCAGCTCATTTCCCCAGTGTGTTACAGTGGGTTTAGTTTTGAAAAAGTGACATTTATGAATAAAATGTTAACCCATTACTAATAAGTCGTTAATACCATAATCAATTTTCCTATCATCTATGTTTATCCCAAACTGAATTTCTTTTATAGTTAAAGGACTAAACTGAATTCCCTTGAACTGAAGCCAACCCTGAAAATCCAGCCAAAAACTCTGTATCACATTACAAAAAAAGAAAAGATGCTCCAAGTCCTCATTTTCAGTGTTGCAAAACACACATTTTCCAGTATCTATTTTGAATTTATGCTTTAAAAATTCACTAGTTGGGTAAATTTTGTTTATAATTTTGAAGTGAATTTCCTTCACTTTAAATTGGACCGGGAAGGAAAGATAATTGCATCTAATCTTTTTTAATTTCTTCTTTGTTGAAGTCTTTAAGGATGGAATTTCTCATTACAGCGTTAGGAAAGCAGCATTTTAGTAAAGCGCATCTTAGAAATTTGTTACTACATTTGGGCTGACAGAAATCAATGCCGTCAATCCAAAGTTGTCTCAGCTGAGGGGAAACATTTGAATAATATATATCCTGTTTGATCATAGACTGAAGAGATAATGGAATAGCTTTTGCTGTTTGATTGTATTTTTTCTTCATACAATGAATATGAAATTTCTCACAGAACTCCAGATGCTGTAAAATATTTCCTTCATCATTTAGAAAGTGGGCGACAGCCCATACACCTTTTGAAAACCATTCAGTAATAAAAACAGATTTTCTGTTGATTATGTATCTGCTATTCCATACTGGAAAATTGAGTGCTGTAAAATTATGTTTGAAGATTAATTTCCAGTAAAGCAAGGTCTGTTGATGAAAATCAGAGTTTCACTGGCAATTTGCTCAACTCAAAGTCACATTTTAAAGAAAGTTAAGTCCTCCCATCTTATTAAAAATCAAGTTGGGTATGTCATACCAAATAGAGTAGATATTGGAGAGTAGGAAGACGGTCCTGCTGGTCTGGAAGGGTTAGCCTTTAGCCGAGCATTGATTCGGCTCTCTACCTCCCATAGACGAAGGGAGGGGAGGTGCCACAGGGGCCCCTGCTGGAATCTGATTGGCCCCCTCCCTTCCAGCTGAATGGTGTCATTTAGTCTCTGCTACAGCAGCAGCAGAGCTCAGAAATGCCAGAAAGAGGAGCAGCCAGCATGGTTAGTTAACTGAACCCTGTTCAGGACTTCCATGTTGCCATATGTAGAAGGTCTCTGGGGGTCCACTGGACCCCAAGAAAGAATATGTGCAAAATAATTGTTGGTATTCATTATAGAATTTTGTACGATATTAAATACATTTTCTGATAAGTAGACATATTTTTGGCTCCAAATGTATGACAAATGCCCCTCTTTTTATATTTAAAAATCAAAAAACAATAGTTGTCGCCTAAACCAAATGGCCTGGGGTCCAAAAGACCCCAAAAGTCCTGAATAGTTAAGAAGAAGCCATGTGAGGGTCAGACCAGTGAACCTAGACAGACAGGGTCAGGGGGACAGCAGCTGTAGCCCATCATCAGCACCAGGTGAAACACAGAGCAGGACAGACATTCCTCAGAGCAAATTAAGAACAACATTGTTAATATAAAAGAGGAGAGCATTGTGCTTATGGGTGTATTTACATGTATGTATTATTTTCATTCACTCTGAGCCACCAGGTTGTTATTAACATGAGTCTTCACACTGTGAATCAGTTTGAGTGTCATGAGATGCTTTTGAAAGAAGCAATTATTGTACATTCCATATTGTACAAGTACGTTCTGACCAGAAACCTTTTCCAGATCATGTTTATTTTGTTAGATCTATTGAATCAGGTTAGGTATATATTTAGTCATGCAATGTGAGTACAAGTAAAGAACACTTCTCGAGAAATTGCTTTTGGCTACATCTACGAAGAACGCAATAATTGGGTGCCCCCCAAAATACAGCATTGGCCGGTCCAGAGGAGGGAGGACGTGTGGCCGGTCCAGAGGAGGGAGGACGTCTGGCCGGTCCAGAGGAGATGGTGGCCTGTGTAGAAGAGGGAGGATATGTGGCTGGTCCAGAGGAGGGAGGATATGTGGCTGGTTCAGAGGAGGGAGGATGTCTGGCCGGTCCAGAGGAGGGAGGATGTCTGGCCGGTCCAGAGGAGGGAGGATGTCTGGCCGGTCCAGAGGAGGGAGGATGTCTGGCTTGCCCAGAGGAGATGGTGGCCTGTGTAGCAGAGGGAGGATGTCTGGCTGGTCCAGAAGAGATGGTGGCTGGCATTTTGGTTTTCCTGGCCTGCTGCACCAATTTGTTTGCCACCAACAAATGCAGTCACGCACACACAGATGCACACACTCACCACGAGACTGTTAGATCCGGTTCTTTATTTGGAAGCCCAAGAACAAGCCGGAGAAATCTTCAGTTCTCAGATGCAGAATTTATTTAGGTCACAGGTAAAGTTTTGCAGCGCTGGAATTCAGAGGGACAGAGAGGAACCTCATGTCCGGCTGAACTGAGATTTTTCGGTTCCAGGTTACAGATATCTTCTTGGGCTGGGCCTGCCCCGAACATGGATAAGATTTAATTGGCCAGTTACTAATGGCGTGGACAGGCATCCTTCTGTGCTCTGTCCACGTCCTTGACATTTGGTAAGCAACGTGTGTGGATGTTGTTGGTACGGCGTGTAGCTAAAGTAACAATCGTATCTAATAGAAAAGAGGAGTTTCCGATATCTCCAAGTGTGCAAACCAGTTCTCACTGGCCACATTATCTTCAAGGACATAAGCTCAGTACAAAGTGAAAACTCAGAATACATAATAACTTGAAACTTAACTGATTATAAGAACCATAGGAATCATGGAAAAATACAGACTGAGAACACATAATAGCTTGAATCATACTTAATTATAACATTTCCCCCTTTTGACATGATTTTATCATGTCAATTAAATGAAGGTAGGAATGTTACCTTAATTGTATCACATCCTACAGCGGTAACCAACTCAACAGGGCCCCAAACTGCAAGTGATCATCCACCACAGGGTGCAACACAACCAGGCAGGAGATTTTTTGACATCCCCCTTTTGATATAATTCTATTATATCAACACAAAAAAAAAAAAAATCTCATGATCGTATAGTGGATATGTAAGCATGTCTTCATTGCATTGAGCATCCTATATGTATGCTGGTATGTGTAAGCTGCTCTTCATTGCTTTAACTTGCAGCAAGCAATTCTTCATTGCACATGCATGTGGAAATAATAAACAGACCAACGTTAATCAAACAAACAAACCATAATATTAAAAGCATAAGCTAAACATTTCATATCAGGAGTAAACGTCATGGTACTGGGAACAGAACCTCTTTCCCAGGAGCGTACAACCTTCTATAACTCTACTGATAACATTTCTGCCATGAGCACAATAATAATAAAAAGGCTATGAGTCTCACGCCACTACGTGTATGTGATGCTATATATGGATATGTGGTAACCTTAGCAGAATCAGTGTATTTACAGGGGTTCAGGGGTACCAATAACGGTCTTCGTCATCGTCGACATCCTTGTCAGCTTCAGTCTCATCCTCTCCGGGCTCAGAGAGGGAGACCAGTGGAACAGTTTCACCTGCATGCTGGGATAATTGATAAGGAGGAGGTGTGGGTAATTTATCATTACTGGCTGTGGTAATACACTTTAGACAGAGGTGCCTGATGCATGGTATGCAGCAACATCCACATAAGGTTAACACGGTTACTGCTGCAAGTAGTGAAATAAACTCAAACACAATTAACGGTTTCCACTTTTAAAGGTTCTATTTAGCCAATCGGAGAGGGCCTTATCAATCCCTGAATGTTCTGCTAACTCTTCAGACATGGTTTTAAGACCCGAAAGAGCTCAAGTTACGGAGCCGCTTGGGGCCGTGTTGTTCGGGATGAACACACAGCAATCTTGGGAAAACATAGCGCACACACCTCCTCTGTTAGCTAGCAGGAAATCAAGGACATTCTGTGTTGATAAGTCATCAGAGAAGTAGCAGCCAATTGTTCATGTATTCCAGTAATTTCCTCTCTAGTCATAGTAATACACTTTGAACATTAAAGTGAATGTAATTAATTCTCTCCACATTTTTGTTTATGGTCATCAGGCACACCTCTGGTGACTCCAATTGCATCTATGTAGTCGGGGAATTCTGATATACGGTAGATGAGCTACGTTTATCCCATTTCTGTGCTTTTACTTTAAAATATCGCC
>NW_007578127.1:271468-272915 GCF_000690725.1 Stegastes partitus | reverse complement strand
TGAGGAACACGTATCCATACTTACATAAAAGCATTGGTCTGTGAGGTAGGAGCTGAACCAGTTAAAAACAGTACCAGAGAGGCCGACCAGGTGCTTAAGTCTATTTAATAAAATATGATGGTCTACTGTATCAAAAGCAGCGCTTAGATCCAGTAGAACCAACACTGTAAGTTTTCTGTTATCCAAATTCCACCTGATGTCATTTAAAATCTTTAAAAGTGCCGTCTCGGTACTGTGGTTCATCCTAAAACCAGACTGATGTCTTTCTAAAATATTTTTTCTGATTAAAAAGTCGTTGACTTGGTTAAAAACCAGTTTTTCTAAAATTTTACTTAAAAAAGGTAAGTTGGATAGGGGTCAGTAGTTATTAAAAACAGTGGGATCTAAATTGCTCTTCTTCAGAAGGAGCTTCACCACTGCCGTTTTAAAGGCAGTGGGGAAGACGCCCGTCTGAAGAGAGCAATTCATCATGTTTAAAATCTGTTCCTCAAAAAATCCATAAAAAAGATTTTAAAATATTATAATGTTCAGACAGGTGTATATTGTTGGTTCCACATGTGAAGATGGTGACAGTGATGACCAAAAAGGTCTTCATGTGTTGTTCATACCGACATAATGCGCTAACTTTATGGTTCTACCGGTCTATTGTGTGTGTGTACACAGCTGTTGTTCTTCTCTTGTTGTTCTTCTTAATGTTCTCGCTTGCTGTGTGTATGAGAGGTAAAGAGGTGCTGCACCTTGTTATGTTATATATAGTTATAATGCTACTGTTGTGTACAGTGTGGCTGTTGCTGGCAACAATTATCAATAAATAATCCTCATATTCAGAGTCAGCATGCCTCCTTTGTGAACAGTAGGGTAAGCCTTCACTACTGTATGTTCAGGTTGGTGATAATAATGGTACTTGGAGAGCTCGATATGTTCTTGGTACACACTGTAAAAAGTTTGAGAACCACTGGCCTAATACATGTAAAAGAAGACACAAAATGGGTTTACTCGCGGACATTTTCAGTGTATTGAGTTTGAAGAAATTGGTTTTTTTTTTTGAAAAAAGTAATTAATGCTCTCTCTGCCAAGCAAAAGATGTCTAAAACGTTAACCTTAAATTAAACGTCAATATCTTCCCAAAATGTTAACGACCTATGTGCTGCTGCCAACTGCAGTCGGTTGGCGACTGTACGGTTAAAATGACATTAAATGTTAATTTAATGACATTAAGTGTTAATTTAGAAATAACATAAATGTGTCTCACCTGAACCGGCATTGACATCTCGTCTTCTTTGTCGTCTTCTTCTTCTTCTTCTTCTTCTTGGTTTATTGCTTTTCTGCCTGCGCGCCACCGTACCAACCAATAATACCTGACTGCAGCCGGTGCTGTCCCCGAAGCCCCATCAAACCACGCCCCCTACACACCACGCCCCCCGGCCCCTTACACACCATGCCCCCG
>NW_007578127.1:269606-271049 GCF_000690725.1 Stegastes partitus | reverse complement strand
GCCCCCCGGCCCCTTACACACCATGCCCCCGCCCAATAATACCTGACTGCAGCCGTGCTGTCCCCGAAGCCCCATCAAACCACGCCCCCTACACAACACGCCACTACACACCACGCCCTCGCCCAATAATACCTGACTGCAGCCGGTGCTGTCCCCAAAGCATCAGCAAACCACGCCCCCTACACAACACGCCCCCCGGCCCCTTACACACCATGCCCCCGCCCAATAATACCTGACTCCAGCCGGTGCTGTCCCCGAAGCCGCAGCAAACCACGCCCCCTACACAACACGCCCCCCGGCCCCTTACACACCATTCCCCCGCCTGCTGTTGGTATGGTGGCGCGCAGGTAGAGAAGCAGTAGAAGAAGAAGAAGGCAATGCGCGCCAAAGCATTAGTAGAAGAAGAAGAAAAAGCAGAAGAAGAAGAAGAAGAAGAAGAAGAAGAAGGCAATGCGTGGCGTGCCAATAAACCAGGAAGAAGAAGATGTCAGTGCAGGTTCAGGTGTATTTCTAAGTCAACATTTAATGTCGTTAAATTAACACCTAATGTCATTTTAACTGTACATTCTCAACCGACTGCAGTTGACAGCAGCACGTAGGTCCTTTACATTTTGGGAATTTATTGACGTTTAATTTAACGTTAACGTTTTAGACATTTTGCTCTGCAGAGAGAGTATTAATTACTTTTTCTCAAATAAACTATTTCTTCAAACTCAATACCCTAAAAATGTCAGTGTGTCGGCTTTTACATGTGTTAGACTATATGAAAGTCAGAGTAATGAATGAGCAAGGGATGATAACAGAAGCACTGGGGGAACACGGCACATATACTCAGAATATTTGTATTTTCATTTAACTCAACATATCAAGCTTTTTTTTTTCTTTTTCCTTTAGCAAAAACATATTCAAAGAATAGTTTCGGTGATATGTGTGTTGATTAAGTTTGATTGAAGTGTAGTGTACAGTTCCTTTTATTTCTTTTCAGAATAAAATGTATAAAGTGAGGAAGTAGGCCTATGAGTTTTTTTAAAAATAGTATTTTATTCTCCTATAGACCAACATCACAACATTTAGGGAGGGCACATGCCCAGAGCTCTGTAAATTGGGAGTGGACACTTTTCAGTGCCTGATGTGCCACAAGGCAGGGCCATACCATGCCCTAATTTCCCACTTACAAGGCCACCAGAAATCTGTTGTTAAATATGGAGGTAAGTTCAACCACAGATATCGATAAAAATTTTGTTAATACCAATGCCATTATCGATTCCCCTTATTGATCTGATTCTTTGTCAGTTATAGTTGACAAAAGAATCAGAGCGTAGTTTGTAGGGGTGTGGTTTGTAGCGGCTGTGCCTTAGCTCCGGCTGCAGTCAGACCCTTCTCGTACCAACAGCAGGCGGAGGGCGTGGTGTATAGGGGGCGTGTTTTGCTGCGGCTTGGGGG
>NW_007578127.1:242048-269563 GCF_000690725.1 Stegastes partitus | reverse complement strand
TATATAAAAGAAAGCCTTTATTGTTTATATCTATGGGCAGCACGGGCTGCAGTCAGGTATTATTTGAGAGACAGGCGAAACAGTAGCTGTATAGGTCAGTTTCTTCAAGGATATACACCACCAACACGGGGTTTCCCTCCATGAGCTCGACACATGAGCGGACGCATCGGTGTTGCCAGACCCATCACTACTGTTCAGTTGTGTACAGTTTTGTAACAACTCCTGCCATTAAAATGTTTGAGAACTGTTTTCCCTCCATAAACACCGCAGACACTCAATTTCCCACAATGCTCCAAAAAGCGCTGCGTCACTCATACGTCAGTTCCTCTTCCTTCTGCCTCTCCAGCGCCTGCTGCGTGGTTTAGTGGCGTTAGCTAGCCGGGCACACTTTCTTTTTCACTCCAGTATCTAACGAGCTTGGACTAGTAACTATCATCATGTCATACCACGAAGAAGAAGAAGTCAGTGCACTTGTTTTCTTTTAGACATTTGAACGCTGTTATGATATTAACAACGACACGTTAGTTAACGGTAGCCGGTTAGCTTGGTAGCTGTGTAGCTAGCATTACTCCACCGGTGTATTGCAACAGCAGCCTGCTATGAGCTAGCATGATATCAATGATTGTTGTAGCCTTGTTCCTAATGAGAATGAAGCACCAAACTCTCTGCAACAGCCCTGTAACGTTTTGTAGCTAGCTTGGGGTAGCAGAAAATATAATAAAATGCAAGATAGGCTAATGTAAATGTCACTACCTGCCTGACATATGTTAACTTTGCGTTTGTAACAAATGTGTGACTGCTCTGTTTCCTCACAGTACGATCCCTACGCCTATCCAAACGACTACGACCTGCACACAGGTCAGTAAACACATCTTAACCCTGTATGTATATATGTGTGTGAGTGTGTGAGAGAGAGAGAGATCACATGTCACGTATACATTGTTTATAGTCAGTTTATAACCTAGTAGGTGTCAATTCGGTACATGAACCCACAACTGTACACATTGGAGGTACCTCTCAGTGTAGAGTCAGTGTGTTGTTGTCTCCTCCTCACTCTCTCATCTCCTTGCAGGTGACCCCAAAGCAGACTTGGCCTATGAGAGGCAGTATGAGCAGCAGACCTACCACGTCATCCCAGAGGTGATCAAGAACTTCTTGCAGTATTTCCATAAAACCATCTCCGACCTGATCGATCAAAAGGTTTATGAGCTGCAGTCCAACCGAGTGTCCAGTGAGAGCATAGAGCAGAAGATCTATGAGATCCAGGATGTCTATGAGAACAGGTGAACCCAATGTTGTGTGTGTAAATCTCACTTTGTGTGTTGTCACCTCCTTCAGCAGAGACATGAGAGCTTTGTGTGTGAAAGTGTTGAGTCTTACCTTTAATATTTTGTTCCTGTTCAGCTGGAACAAGCTGACTGACCGTTTCTTCAAGACCTCTCCCTGGCCAGAGGCTGAGGCAATCGCTTCACTTGTTGGCAATGGTGAGTGTGCTGTCCATCACATGTTCTGAACTTAAATATGTCTTTTATGCTATAAATCACAAAAAAAGAGTAAACAAAAGATGAATTTTGTAAAAATTGAAAAAAACAGCAAGTCAATATGCACTGTACTTTTTCAAGTGGCCACAAGTGTGAACAATACTCACTGACACACTACAGATTTTTAAAATTCGATTTTTAATTAGTTTCTGTACTTTTCTCCTGTCTGCTCTGTGTAAACACAGCATGCATCTCAGATGAATGTCTCAGAATTTTTTCACAACTGTTGGTCACAGTTGATTCTTTTTTGTGTCTTTACAGGATCTGATGCAAATTATTATTATTATTATTTTTTATGGGACATGTACAATAATGTAATTTTGAAGCAATATTGCAATTTTAAGTTTAGATTTGGTTAATGTTCCTGATGGAAATGTGTGTAACACACAATTAGTTTGGTTGTCATTGGAAAATAAAAAATCCGACAAGTCTTTCTGTTTTTACAGTTTCTGGCTATGATAAATGATTGTATTCGTTTTTTGAAAAAAATAACATGCCTTTTAAAGCGGTCAGTGGGTTTTGGGGTTCAGAGGGTTATGCACACATATGCATAGTTGTATATATGTGTGTGGTTATGTGTGTATACTTTGTTGTGTGCTGTGTAACCTACAACAAGGTGCTTTAATTGAATTGCCCCAAGTGGGATTAATAAAGTAATTTAAATTTAATTGGAACGTGATAAAAGACAAATGAGTCTTCCAAAGATATTAGCTAGTACCTGCACATGTCAAGATAATTATGTTAATTCTTCTGTAGTTTGGTTGGTGTTTTTAAAGCTTTTTGAATTTACAGACCTCTGTCACTCTTTAGACAGATTTTGCAGTACAGTGATGAATGAGGTCATCTCTGTGTAGTTCATTAGTGTCCATTTTTAATGTCAGTTTTGCCTGTTATTGTCTACAGATGCTGTGTTCCTCATCCTCTATAAGGAACTCTATTACAGACACATCTATGCTAAAGTCAGCGTGAGTATCTGCTCAGTTTGAACACTTGTCTGTCTTGATTACTGTGTGACAGCATTTCCAATATTTTGTAATAAATGTATTTTTCTGTATAATCAGGGTGGACCTACTTTGGACCAGAGGTTTGAGTCCTACTACAATTATTGCAACCTCTTCAACTACATTCTCAGTAAGTTTCAAGAATATTCCTCTCATTTTCTATCTCACCTGTTATCATTGTGAAATAACAGCTGATGAAAATCATTTGAAAATGTGACTTTAAACAGATGCTGATGGCCCAGCCCCCTTGGAGCTGCCAAACCAGTGGCTCTGGGACATCATTGATGAGTTCATCTATCAGGTACAGAACATTATGCCCTTTTAGATTGTGTCCTCAGTAACCAAGAATATTCCTAAACAAATACACAAACATGAGCATTAAATTAAAGACAAGGTCAGGTTGTAGTTGCTGTTAATTTTATAGTTGTTTTAAACTGCAACCAGTACCAGGTGGGTGGTATGACATGACATTGAAATACTTTTCGATGATTGTTTTATTAGTTTTTATGCAGATAGCCTATTTGGTTAATGCCTCCCATCTCACTTCTATTTAACAGCCCGTAGAAAGTATGTTTAAATGCTGACAGATGTGTTCGTCTTTAGTTCCAGTCCTTCAGCCAGTACCGCTGTAAGACGGCCAAAAAGTCAGAGGAGGAAATAGAGTTCCTGAGAAACAACCCAAAGATCTGGAACGTCCACAGCGTGCTCAACGTTCTCCACTCCTTGGTGGACAAGAGCAACATTAACCGTCAGCTGGAGGTCTACACCAGTGGAGGTAAAGAACAGTGTTTTAACAGGACAATAACTTCTAATAACTTGTTTAACTGTACACTAAATTTTATAGTTCATCCTGCATCCACCCAACCGGTCAAGGCAGATGGCCGTCCCTCCCTGAGCCTGGTTCTGTCGGAGGTTTTTTTCCCCCCGCGGGGGTTTTCGGTTCCTTCCCACTGTTGCAAACTGCTTTCGGACTGCTGAAGCTTATAGGGAATCCAAATGTTTTGGATTGTTGGGTGTTTCTGCCTCGGCCTTTGTTAAGCGCTATGAGATGACTTGTTGTTGTAAATATGCGCTATACAAATAAAATTGAATTTAATTGAATTGAAATAGGAGGGAAATTATGGGAAACATTGATGATTTCAAAATTATTTCTGTTCAAGAACGCCTGTCACAGTTATTATATAATCTCTTGACTGCAATTATTTTAGCTGTGGCAGCGAGTTGTTTCTGTTTTTTAAAAGCAGCTAAATAAGACGAACAAAAATGCCATATTTCAATCACTACTTCCAAATTGTTTTGCTTTGTGTCCCTGTCCTCTGAGATGGTTTAATGGTACCAACTGTTTATCTCAAGATACTTCTCACATTCGACTGACTGCATTTCAATGAGCATCTTTTTCACATTAATGTCATGTATTTAGTTGCCAAAAGCCAAACACATTTTGGTTTTAAGCCAAATGAAAAATCTGAACCCATTCACTTGGAGGAGACAGTTTGTTGTATTTGCAGCAAAAAGGTGTCATCAAAGGACAAATACCATTAATCTAAAAAAACAAAAAACAAAAAATAGAGCCACAAAATAAGCTAAAAAGACAATTAAATTATTAGTTGCAGTTATTTTTATGACAGTGAACTAATGTAGAGGAGGAAACACTGATATCTGTCTAGTAGGGTGCTGGCTCAGGGTTAAATTAAAGTTCACACCAGGAGTGCTGGCCAGAGCACTGCTTGAAACCGTTCAGAGTGGTGTGTGTGTGTGTGTGTGTGTGTGTGTGTGTGTGTGTGTGTGTGTGTGTCTGTGTGTCTGTGTGTCTGTGTGTCTGTGTCTGTGTCTGTGTCTGTGTCTGTGTCTGTGTGTGTCTGTGTCTGTGTCTGTCGGGTGCTGTTGAGTGTGGGGACAATCCTCTGCTAAAAGTCCTTCCCTAAAACAGAAATAACATATACACTTACTTAAACAAACACATATATAAATTAACTTAACATGTCACCAGTGCAATAATTAACTCAAACAGTTTCTACACTCAGCCAAGTCACCATCAGTATCACACGCATCACTTCCGGTGATGACACTCTTAATTTGAAGTCCGGTCAGTACTACATCCGGTGACAAACAGCGGCAATTAAATATATAATCAAACTACTCACGGCACAACCTTTTGAAGGCTTGAAGTGTGAAGAGAGTATCAAATAATCTCAGCATGTAGACAGTATTCAGTTTTGGAGTATGCAGCACTGTTAACATGTTATCTGTTGGCATACTGCAGGAGACCCAGAGAGCGTGGCTGGAGAATATGGACGTCACTCTCTGTACAAGATGTTGGGTTACTTCAGCTTGGTTGGTCTGCTGAGGCTTCACTCTCTGCTTGGTGATTATTACCAGGCCATCAAAGTCCTGGAGAACATTGAGCTCAACAAGAAGGTAAGAGGCTGGTGATGATGCTAAAGAGTATGCAATGTATATTTTTGACATTTTTTTTTGTATTTTCTCTTGTCTTGTCCTTTGTATCTATTTTGTTTTCTGTCTTTCAGAGCATGTACTCCCGCGTGCCAGAGTGCCAGATCACCACTTATTACTATGTGGGTTTTGCCTACCTAATGATGAGGCGTTACCAGGATGCAATTCGAGTCTTCGCCAACATCCTGCTCTACATCCAGAGGACAAGAAACATGTTCCAGAGGTCGACGTATAAATATGAGATGGTCAGTCAGAGCGGTGCTTTTTGGACAACTTTTCTTGTTAGCTTTAGCTATGGATTCTTCCTTCTATTCCCCACACAGAACATAGTTATATAAGCTGCTGAAAGTTTTCCGGTTGTGTTGTTTCCAAAATACTGTGATGCATGAAAAATAAAAATCAGGCACTTTCATACTATTCTTTGAAATTATTAAAACCTATTCTGGTCGGAATTGATGTCATAATACTTGTTAATTGTTTTAGATTAACAAACAAAACGAGCAGATGCATGGCCTGCTGGCTATTGCTCTGACCATGTACCCGATGCGCATTGATGAGAGTATCCACACCCAGCTGAGGGAGAAGTATGGAGACAAGATGCTGCGTATGCAAAAAGGGTAAGAAAAAAAATGCTATCTTGTGTTGGAACAAATGTGGGGTCAGTGTTTTTCTCGCTTTATTGTTATTTATCTGTATTTATTCATTAGCAATTAGACCTTTCATATTGGTCTGTCTTTGTCTGATACTTGACTGTTATTGTTCTATTATCTACAAAAAAATACATTCTTCTTTTTGCACTGGGATGACTAAAGCTGCTCTAAGTTGTTGTGAATTGAACTTCAGTACGTCTGCCCATCCTGCATTTTATCTGGATGGATGCGAGTAATTCACTGTCAGCAACACCAGCAACCACCACAGCATCTTAATGTTCCCAAATGTTCCCTCTTCCATTTCAGAGATCTGCAGGTGTTTGAGGAGCTGTTCAGCTTTGCCTGTCCCAAGTTTCTGTCACCTGTGGTGCCAAACTATGACAATGTTCACCCCAACTACCACAAAGAACCTTTCCAACAGCAGCTGAAGGTCTTTGCTGAGGAGGTGCAGCAGCAGGCCCAGCTCTCCACCATTCGAAGGTAAACCATATCAATTTTTAGCGTGACACTATGTGACGCTATTGTACTTCTAGGTGTAGTTTTTTAACTTTGGTGTCAGAAATGAATCTGCAGTCCAGTCTTTTTTAAAACCTTTTTGACACAGTTTAAATAGTTTCCAGAAACCAATCGACCGTGTGTAAATTCCGATACATGTCATCTAAGTCACAGTGTGTATTTGTGTGCATTTTTCAGCTTCTTGAAGCTCTACACCACCATGCCAGTAGCCAAGCTGGCAGGATTCCTGGACATGACCGAGCAGGAGTTCCGTATTCAGCTGCTCGTCTTCAAACACAAGATGAAGAACCTGGTGTGGACCAGCGGCATCTCAGCACTGGACGGAGAGTTCCAGTCTGCCTCTGAGGTTGACTTTTACATTGACAAGGTGAATAGTGGTTAAATGAACAGGCTTTCTTTGGCCGTTCTGTATTAACGTACACTGTGTTTATGTGTATTAAGTATGTCACAGGGTGGATGAATCATGAGGATGACTGGGCTTGTGATAATGTTTCAAAGCACAATTTAACTGACTGACATGTCCACAAGCCTACTTATCATTCTCCTGCTGCATATGAAACAGTTGGTGGGAAAATAATGTTGGTGTGTTATATCGCTGACTGTTTCTGTGTAACATTTCCACAGGACATGATCCACATTGCCGACACTAAAGTTGCTCGTCGATATGGAGACTTCTTCATCAGACAGATCCACAAATTTGAGGAGGTGAGTAGTGAGCCATCAGGCCTCTGGCAAAAGAAAAAAACGGAAAGTTCAGAATTTAAGAGTTGTGATTTTTTTTTCCCAGGCATCAGAAGGAAATTGGAAATTGACACCAGTATTGAAATAAAGAAAATATTTCTGTCTCCCTACAGTTGAACAGGACATTGAAGAAGATGCCCGTCAGTGGTACTACTGCGACATCAGGAGGCACTGCCAGCCGAGGAGTTTGATCAGCAGCAGTGAAGAAGACCTCAGGGACAGAGTCCTCTGCTGCTTTTTTGACTGCTATTATTGATAATGACTTTTCTATGTAACCTGATAACAATTAAAGGATGGAGTGGTGCGCTCAAAGTAATGACTCAGTTATTTTGTTCCATTACATGATAAGCGGTCACTCGTAACAACCACTAGATGACAGTATTTACTAGTTGTCACACTCATTCCGATAATGAGCTAATTTTAAGATGAAAGTGCAGATGAGCCCTAAATTATTCTTATCCAAGACAAATTTTGATTTACAGGGATTTTTTTCTTTATGATAGAGTGATAGAAGTGACAAAAGGTAGAACGTATGACACGATGTTTGAAATAAAGTTTAATTTATTTTAAAAAAATGTTTACAAAAAAAAGTATTTTAACAAATTGTTTCTGCCGTTTGTCAGTATTCAATGATAAATCCTTTATTTGCCATCTCAGCAAGCAAACAGTTGCTAAAAAGCTGTTTTCATGTCTCCACTGAGATTTTGTTCAATTGCTTTTGTGATGATTTCCAGGTCTTAGAGGTTGAAAAAATGTTTTTGCTGTCACTCATAACAGATTTTTACAGATTCCGTCTGGTGACATCGATAAGAAAGAAAATAACTCGTTCCCACACATTAGTAATTCGTGGCCACAAGATATTAATATGTGGGAACGATGTAATTATCACACGGTGTTTCATCGCAAGAGATCGCAGGATATCGGTGTAGTTCATTCCAAGGTTAAAATAAAATGAAATCAAATCAAAATGCTCCATGTTTCATGCAAGTACGCCCGTTATCCTTAATCGACAGCTGGTATGGCACTGTGAAATTTGCTCCACAACTTCTCTTGTTTCTTCATATTAGTAATGCGAGGCCACAATTTTGATGGGCTGTGGCTCAGGTGGTAGAGCAGGTTGTCCACTGATAGCAAGGTTGGCGTTTCGATCCCCGGTCCCCCCCACATGCCGAAGTGTCCTTGGGCAAGACACTGAACCCCAAGTTGCTCCCAATGGCCTTGCATGGCATCTCTGTCGCCATTAATGTGTGAATGTGTTTGTGAATGGTTGAATGTGAAACACATTGTAAAGCGCCTTGCTAAGGTAGAAAAAGGCGCTATATAAGTGCAGACCATTTACAACTTAACTATGTTGTTTCCTTGCATTAATAACTCGTGGCCACAATTTACTAATGCGTGGGAACGAGTTATTTTTATTTCTTATCGATGTCACCAGACTGGCTCTGTAGATTTTCAATGAAATTCAGGTCGGGATTCTGGCGAGTCGCCCCAACTTATATTTTTTTCTAGCAGTATTTTTTTGGCCACTTTGGCTTTATGTCTGAGATTGTCATGTTGGAAGGTCCATCTCTGACCAAGGCCCAAGTTTTCCTGCAGACTATCTGATGTTTTCCTCCAGAGTCTTAATGTTGTCACAATGCCATTTACTTTGACAAGGTTGACCAACCCACTGGATGGGGGAAAAAAAAAAACACCTTTGGAGATGGTGTTGTTGGGGTTGAATGCCTGTACTTTCTTTTGCCAAACAAAAGCCACATCTTTGTACCCAGACAACTCAATTTTCAACCCATCTGACCATAGAAATGATGACCAAAAACTTTCTTCTTTGTCCAGGTGAGCTTTTGTGTGTCTGTCCTTTGAAAGGGGAGCTCCCCTTGGTGGGTGTTCGTGCCTTGTGCAAAGTAAAGACTAAACAAAGAATTTTGTATTGCTATCAACATCTTTTACCAATATCGTCCTAGTTGTGTCACTAGTTTATGTAATTTCCAGCCAGAAGAAGCCTGTTAGTAAAATAAAAATGCATTATGAATCAAAAATTTAGCATGGATGTGAAACATTCTGAGTTGAAGTATATTTTCAGTCAGATTTCAATAGACTTAAAATGTTGATTTCTCTTGGATTTTCAGCGAAGCTTCTGTCAGTTCAAATTATACCACTGACACAACAGAAGTGGACTTTGAGGTAACTGTCTTGCGTCACTAACATTTCTCAGTTTTCCATCCCTCTTTAGCTTCTTCTGCATCAGCGTCAACGTGGCAGCTCTCTCATCATCCCACTGACTGAGGTCGGACACTGTTGCATATTTCTTTTATTATCACAGATCATCCCACAACATTTCCCAACACATATCTCAGGGCTGGTGACAACAATGACAAAGAAAAACTTACAAAATGGGAATATAAAAATCATTTTTTTAAAAACACACCACTCATCAGAAACAGCGTCAGTTGTAAAGGAAAACACAACGACATATGTCACCATAGTACAATATACACATACTCCAAACATCCAAAAGTATTCATTACCTATTTTGGTAAGCCAGCATTTTTCTTCAAAAATATCTTTTTAATTCCATCACATTTTCTAGAAAATAAAAAAATAAAGCAAACATCGCTCAGTTTGAGCATGACTTTGACTCCCTCAGGTGGCAGTGTAAAGTCTCTGTGGGCACAATGCCATCTTTATGTCTATAAAAATTGGATAATTCATTTTTTCCATCTATATGTCTTTACCAAGGCTTTCTTTAACTGCCTTTAATATCAAATTTTTCATAAAAGAGCTTTTTTTTTTGTCAGTGGCTCCAGTCTCTTCTCCTGGTTAATGACTGACACAGTCATGCTGAAGATGGAGAGCTGGATCAGGCTGTGAATTTTCACTGCTGCCCTGCACACACGACTGTTGTGTTCTTTTTCCGTTGTTCAAAAAGTGGTCTGTCACCAAGCTACTTGAATGGCAAAGCTCCTCTTCTTGTTGATGTCAGGTGAAAACTCCACTCCTTGAGCATCACTGAGATAACAGTAGATGTTCCCTTGTCTGCATTAAATGTCCATCAATAATTTCCCAACAACAAAATCTATCTAATAGCTGAAAAACAAAAGTCTTTCCATCTACACTCACTCAACACTGATTGCATCATCTTGAAAAAAGAAAAAAAATATCAGCATGATAAGGAATTGTGTCATTTTCTAAGTGCCCCATTGATGGCCATCTGCTGGTCTGAGTGTGTCTTCATTTTTTGGAGTGTGTGTATTTGTGTTTGTGTGAGTGTCTGCAGTCCAGGTATGACTTCAAAAGGATTAGGGAGAATGAGGCACCTTTTGACAATTTCAAGGTCATGGTTCAACCAGCTTCTCCCACAGGGGAGGCTTAGTTCCTCTGTTCCACTCAGCTCTTTGGATGAAAGTCAATGACACTGGTTGAGTTTTCTCTCACTGAAGACAAGCGCCCTGGAAGGTCATTTGAGTAAACCTTCACCTTAAGCACCGAACATGAGACCATCTTTAACATGAGATCCACTCAAACCAACCCAATGTTGAGTAAGTCCTCTTGCAGGATGTCTCACTGATGCACTGAGGTTCCCTAGACTACACACACTCTGCCTCCTCCAGTCCTTCCGAACCTTGTCAGGGTGGTGACATGGAGGCACAAGGACACACACGAGTCATGGTTGTGCTCAGACCAGCGAGGCCTCGGCTAGTCATAACTCTGTGATCTCTAGGGGACTCTCCGACAGGGTGTCCCCGTCCTTGTGGCGGTGCATCGGGGTGGACTTGGCTGACTCTGTGCGGGCATTGCGCTCAGAATAAAGTCCCCCGTCAGCATTCAGCGCCTCCAGAGAACGAGCCAGGGCCCGCTGGTCGTCCTCTGGCAGGCTGTTGAGGTCAGAGGTCAGGAGGGTGCCGGTGCTGCCATGGACCACGTGCACACCTTCAGGCCCTTTCAACTCCACAGGAAGCTTGTGCTTGAAGCGCAGAGTGCCGCGACCTCCGCCCATGCCGAGATGCTCCTCTTCATCGTCATCCACATCACTCTGGATCAGCTGTTGAAGGAAAACAGAAGAGGGAGAACAAATGAAGCTCCTGATTAATAATGTTTTGATACAATGACAGCAATATAGAAGATTTGGAAGATATAACTGGAAAGAAGCAAACAAGTGGAAGGAAAAGTTTCAGGAAAGAAATCACTTAAGCAAAAGAGAACAACTTTCAAATGTAGTGGGACAACAGATCAGAAGAAAATAAAAGATTTCACACCAGACCTGGTTTAAATAGAGAAACAATTCTTAGTGCTAACTTGTTTGTAAGGAGGACTATATGAGTAGGAGCATCCACATCTCAGCAATTCAGACAAGTAAACAAGTATAGAAATTAGTATCTAAATGCTGCATTTCAAGCCATTGTCTAAACTAAAGGGCAATGTTTGTGCAAAAAAACTCCATCGTCAGCTGAACTGAACAGCTGCAAAATAACTCTATTTGAGTCAAAGTCTGGTTCAAGTCAGCAGTGAGAGCAGAAGCAGTAAGGAGGTGCCACGTCAGAACAGCAGACAGGGTTTTAAAAAGGGAAATCAAAGGAATGCGAGATCACTCTCCAGAGAAGGCAGACAGGAACACCAGCAGCAGGTGCAGAGAGATCATTTGTTTTTCTGAGCCCACCTCAGTGACCGATGAGTGATCTCCCTGGCTGGTGGATACGGTGACGAGCCGTGCTGCAAAGAGCTTTTTCAGTCTCAGGTAGTCGTCCAGGACCACCTTGAGCAGGGAACCCTGACAGGATGGCAGTAAGGATCAACCAGAGACTGTGACACTATCCAACATACACACCATCACTGTCACAGTGGTGAGTAGTGATAAATGAGAATCCACAGCAGGAATGTCTAGATCTGCAAATAAGCAGCTGGGTCTCAACAGCCTATCTTCCAGTCCGCGGGGATTCCCTCATTGTTTGCTTCTCAGGACAGAGTGGAGGAGGTCTTAAACTCTGCCCTCTGACCTTGTCCCCCAATGTACTTCAGACAGGATGTCAGGAGAGAGCACATAACCAAAAAGACCAAAAAGAGGCATTTGAGATTGCATGTGATGTGTGTGTGTGTGATTCTACAGTGGTCTCACCTTGATGGGCCCCTCCCTCATGATCTGGCCCAGTTTAGCGATGTTGTCGTACTCCTGAATGGCTGCTCTCAAGTAACGATCATCCTCAGGCTTCGCTTGAGGCTCTCGGCCAAATGTGCCCTGGTAGGACACATGCACACTTAAAATCAATAGTGTGAAGGTGCTGCTGTCTAATGGGGCTGATTCAGAGGGCAAATCCATGATAGCTTTACACTTTACCTCTGAGCATTAAAACTCACAGCTAAATATAACATATCACACTCCTCATTGCTGCAAAAATAGAAATGAACTCAGACGGATGCTAGTACTGACATGAGTGCGTGCAGGGCTGTTCCACAGGTCAGTTATCTCACTCAGGTTCTCAGGCAGGTCGTCCTCGTGGTCAGCCTGAGCAGCCAGCTCCAGGTTGCGACAGAAAGGGTCCAGCCACACTGGATTAGCCCTGCACACATGACATTACATGTATCACTGACACAAAGGAGTTTCATGAGCTGCAAAAATACTTAAAACAGGATTTTGTCATTGGCCTGCTTTCAAAGTTGTTTCATGCTTTTATTATTAGTGTTACAGACTCTTAAGGTAGAACAGCACCACCGTTATGCTGAGTGACATTTTTGGAATGTTACTGCGACTATTCAAACTTTTGCTTTCTTGAGAGACTTAATGAGAAGATTTGTACCACCCTCTTTCTGTAAGCTAAATGTGAAGCTAGGGATGCCATGCAGTTACCTTAACTTAGCATAAAGACAGGGGGTGACAGCTTGCCTGGCTTTGTCCAAAGGTAAGAGAAAAATCTGCCAACTAGTCCTTTAAAAGCTCACTAATTAAAGTCTCTCTCCAGTTTTTGATTAAATCCCCCAAAAACTGAGTATAAAAGTTATATATTTCATTTTTTTCACATGGAAATAATCCCTTCCTGCCTTAAAATGGCTTAGATGTAACTCTACACCCTTTGCAATTGGTTGTAATATTGGAGTAATTCAGCATATACATGTTCATACTGGATGCTAAGTCTTAAGAAGAATAATGATGCAGAATGCTCCACCCTGCAAGTTGGTTCCTTTGGTTTGTGTATGAAACGCTGGTTGTCTAAATACTGTTATCGGTACGCTGTAGTTTCAAGGTGGAAATTTTCAGTCACAGAGTTGACTGCTTATTTTGCTCATGATGTGTCTGTCAGCATATAAAAGACACCATGTGTTCACCTCAACATGGTAAAGATTCACCTGAGGTGTGGTTAATATGTACAAAAACACAAAATATCCAAACAACGTGTTGTAGTTTTATGGAGAGTTACATTTTAGGAATATTCCTTGAGGCATCTCCACTGGTTGCCTAGTAATTTATTTATTTTTTAGCATATATTAAACAACTATCTGTTCATTATTATTAGGAAAGATTGCCCCTCCATCTTCAGCAAATTGCACTTGCATGACAACAACATATACTCTACATATTGTATACTATAGAACATTTTTCAAACATTGTGTGCCACTGACTGTAAAACTGAGGTTGTTGTCTCACCCCTCAAAAGAGTACTTGTTAGTGTTGGGCATGTCCAGAATATCCATCAGACCCTGGTTCCCTGTATGGTGGAAGATAATTAATTGTATAAGAAAAACAGCCTGCATTGGCCTCTAGATGTTGTACTTTACATTAGCAGATTGCAAAGCCACATCCTGATGAACAGCCGATGGGACCGTCCCACCAATGAAGCTCTTTTCTTACCTGTTGATCCTGCAACAATTGCCTTAAGCTTCCTCTGGTGTCTACAATCAAAGCACATGAGCACTTTAAAATGCACACATCAAGAGAACACAAACATGCTGATTTCCTGCTCAGACTGACAGCTTAAAACGTGGTGCAGACTTTAAATGAGTCAGTCCTCAACATAACTGTACATCAATACAAAATTGCTGAATGATTCTTACACTCTGCGATAATGCCAGTTCATTGTGACAAACAAAATTCCTGCCAAGCACAGCAGCACAGCCAGGATGATGATGACCAGCTGGGAAAGGGAAAAAGAAAGGAAACCTTAAAGCACCAACACAAAACATCCAACAATTGAGTGTGTGGTCTTCAGGGGGTCTCAGCTTTGCAGACCTGCAGGGTGGAGATGTCATCGGGTAGTTTGTCACCAACAGCAGGCTGAACGTCCACCACATTGTACGTCCTGAACAAGGATCTCAGCTGCTCCTTGTTCTCATCGATCATCTGGATTACTCTGCAAAACAGGAAAAAACAGGATATGGATTCACAACAAAGCAGCCCATGTGCTGTGACAGGGTTTATTATGACAACAGGAGTGACAGTGTTACCACATAGCTTTGGAGTGAAACTACACTTAATTTAATGAAGCTATATGAGACCTTTCAACATCAAGGATTGTGTTGGTCTGATTGTTGACAACGTGGATGAGCATGTCAGTCTGAGCGTAGTTCACTCTGCCCTTCTTGTCCACATGGAACTGAATAATCAGAGAGTGAGACAAAGATGTCAGACATTTATACAACACAAACAAAAAATACAAAAGTTGAATTAAAACGTAACAATAAAGAAGCCTAACCTGTATGTCGTCTAAATTGACAATAGCCCCAGTGATGTTGGACAGCAGGTTGGTGAAATCTTCCTGATTTTCACGAACCAAATCAGGAATCTCATGAAACACTATCTTGACCCGCTGGTCGTCCCGGAGAATATAGATGTTCACGTTTGTGGTTGTGGTGTGTCCAGCTAAATCACACGCCAAAATCTCCAGCTGAAAGTAGCCTGGATTGAAGGCTGTGAAGAGGTCGTAGGTGCGGATGATTCCATCTTTCTCCCCTGTGGAAATCACATTAGGGAATATTGCTTATAAATAAAAAGTTTATGTGACTCCGCCAAAAGAAACTCTTGAAATTCCATTAGACTACAACTTAAAGTGTTGCATTCCGTATATTGAGTCACGCTATATAATTTTGCTACATTGCTTGTCATATCTAAGTCAAACAGAAACCTCGTGGAAAAGGATCTGAAAATAGAACCGGTATAAGGAACCTTCCCTGTCTGGGAGAAATGGAACAGTATGCAAGAAAAAAAAGGGAGAACTGGTTCCATGAAGCAAATACATGTCTCTGCAAAATGTGTGATTTAAGTCACGTAGAAGGATTCTGCTGCTCTTTGTTAAGTCAGTTCTGGTGAAGTTATTTCAACATCACCGTATACTGTATTTTTTCATTTTTCAGCAAATCCAAAGAAACACAAAGCCAACAATTACTCTACCCTAACAACCATTATTACCTGTGTGTCCAAAGTTTGCTAAACTCCTTCCTCTGTCACAGAGCACAGTGTTGTTTGTTTTAAAAAAAATATAAACACAAAATTGTGTCAGCTTATATTTGTATAATTATAGTATGAACAGATTTTTTTTCTGTATTCAAAGATACTACAGTTTGTCTCAGACCACTGCTGAGTGTACTGGTTTCATTTCACTTAACCAGCTTATGTGTGTCTCTGTAAATAAGTTTGATTTTGCCTTATCTTGTTTTAAATTAGGACCTGTTTGCAAGCGATAGAAAAAAAAAAACCCTCATGTTGGTAGATCTGGGCAGTAAGCTGAATTAAACAACCACTTTCAAAACTGCCTGAATACCGTACTGAGGGAAACTCACCGATGTTGAATATGTTGCCAGCATCCTCACTGCCATTGCTCTGTGACTGAAAGTAGCGGATCGTCACAATGTGGTATTTCACCAAGCTGTTGTTGCCAATGTCATTATCTATTGCCACCACCTTGATAAGTTCTGAACCCACTTTGGCATTTGCTGCGACTCCTGAAACAAGCAAGAAAATGAAGATTAGGCTGATAAAAAGATAAGCATACTCTGACAGGGCTCTAAACCAACTTTTTCACTGACGCGACAAACTTTCTCATTTGGTTGCATCTCCCACCTTGTTACAGGCAAAACATATGACTTGTTGAACATTTTCTTATCAATAGATCCTACAATTTTCCAATGTTCCCTAAATGCCTCACAATGCAGGCTGTTGTAGATGCTGCTTGGTGGCTGCAGTGTGCTCAGACAGGTGTGTAACTAAAACTACATTGAAAATAGTTAAAAATGAGTGTTCCAGTGTAAGATTTGTCCGAGATGAAACAGAGTGATTTTTTTTCTACATGCGCTGTTTGCATTTCTAAGCGTTAATACAGCAGTGCATCTAAGTTATAAAAGTACTTCTCTCCGCCACTGTGGTTAACACAGTAGCAGCCTGTGCCGGCTACAGTGACACTAATACAGTTTAATGAACATCATGCACTTGCACCAATGTGACCACATGAAATTTTAACTCGCACACTTGCAAATGCAGCCATTTTGCTTTCAGTCTGAAGACCTGTCTTACATACACTACCGGTCAAAAGTTTTAGAACACCACACTTTTTCCAATTTTTTACTGAAAATTATTCAGTTTCTTGTGTCATTGCATTCTGAAATGAAAGCATAGAACAAATAAGGAATTTGAGTTGAAAAATAAATCATGGAATCAATTTATGGACCAAAATCTATTCCAAACTTTTGACTCATCAAAGTAGCCACCTTTGGCAGATATAACAGCTGAACACACTCGTGGCGTTCTTTCTACAACAGAAATCAAATAGTCTTCAGAAAGTTCTTCCCAAGTCTGTTGTAGAAGTTCCCATAAATGTGTGGCACTTGTAGACTGCTTGGTTTTCACTCTTCTGTCTAGTTCATCCCAAACCAGCTCAATGGACTTTAAGTCTGGAGACTGTGCTGACCACTCCATGTTTTCAAGCTTACCATCTTGTTCTTTTTCCTGAGGTAGTTTTAGCATAGCTTGGACTTGTGTTTTGGGTCATTATCTTGCTGTAGGATGAACCTCTGACCAACTAGGCGCATACCAAAGGGTATTGCATGGTGCTGCAGAATGCTGTGGTAGCCGTTTTGGTTCAGGGTACCTCTCACTCTGTACAAGTCACGGACCCTGGATCCAGCAAAACAGCCCCAGACCATCACACTCCCTCCTCCATGTTTGACAGTTGATGTCACACACTGTGGAACTGTCCTCTCGCCTATTTGATGACGTACAAAGATCCTGTGTGATGAAGCGAAGATTTGAAATTTTGAGTCCTCAGTCCATAATACCTTCTTCCAGTCTTCAGTAGTCCAATGGCGGTGTTTCATGGCCCAGGAGAGCATCTTTGTCTTATTCTGACGTCTTAGCAATGGCTTTGTTGCTTCAACTCGTCCTGTCAAACCTGCAGCTCGAAGTCTTCTCTTCACAGTTGAAACTGAGACTTCCTTAGTACGACCACTATTAAGCTGTGCTTGAAGCTGTTGTCCTGTGAGCCGCCAATCACGCAAGCTGATAACTCTCAGAAACTTGTTCTCTGATTCAGTTGTGGCTTTGGGTCTGCCAGACCGCTTCCTGTCAGAGTTTCCCCCAGTTTCTGAGTGCCTTTTGATGGTGAAGAAAACTGTACTCAATGACACCTTGACTTCTTTGCAATTTCCCTGTAGGAAAGACCTCCATCTTTAAGTGTTATGATGGTCTGTCTCTCTTCCATTGTTAATTGCCTTTTTCTCGCCATTTTTGTAGCAACACACTACTTTCTGCAGTACAATACTGTTCAGCTGATGCTCATGAGGGTCTGGTACTACAGTATATTCCAACACTGCTTTTATGGAGACAGAGGGGGTTGTATGTAATCAAGAAAAGTTGGAACACCTGTAGGAATTAGTAGCACCAGCTTTTAAGGCTGTTTCAACCTTCACTGCTGCAGAACAGCTTTGAATTGTTAACCGACTTTGTGTTTCCTGGAAAAGGCCTTTTTGTATAATTCTGAAATGTACATTATTTTTCGGTTTTGTGTAACCAAACCTTTTTTTTAAACCTCTGGCTGTTCAGTGCTTACCTTTGTACCATTTCAAGCTATTCATTGGACTTGTACAACTTGAATTGCAATAAATAACTGGAAAAATTAGGGTGTTCTAAAACTTTTGACCGGTAGTGTACATGTGAGACTGCACCATTACCTGCAGTGTACTCAGCTTTAACAAAGCGAGGTGTCTGGTCATTGATGTCCTCCAGTTCAATCCGTACTTCCAGCAGGCTGGGGTCACGAGCAGGATCCAGGGCCTTGGCTCGCACTGACCTCTGACCTTTGGGTGGAGTCCAGCTCCTGTTGCTGGAAGCCTTGACGATGATGGAGTAGACTGGAGTCTCCTCCCTGTCCAGATCCTTGTACAACTTCAGCTCTCCGTCTAGACTTAAGCCAAAGTTTCCATCGCTGTTTCCCCCTTCAGGAAGAGATGAAGAGAATTTGCATTCTTCACATAAAACAACGAAGAAATTAGCTTTAAATAGAAAAGAAAGACCGATGGATCCATACAAATGTCTTCATTATTTCCAAGCTTTTGAAGTGCAAGGGCTTTCATGTGACTACACAATGGATACACAATAAATTAAAAGAAACTTATCCTCTCCTCTTGAATTCACGGCCTTATTTTGGGTGGATTAACATTCATAATTCAATTGACAGAGAAAAGCTTTGCAATACATTTCAGTTATGAACAGAAAAATGAGGCAACATGTGTGAAGGGCACCATTATCACCTGCAATAAAATAGTAGACGATGGCATTGGAGCCCTCATCGGCATCCACAGCTCTGGTGATGTTCCCCACCACCGTACCTGGACGGGAGTGCTCAGGCACTGTCAGCTTCTGGTAAGGCAAGCTGCCACGCTGAGGTGTGCACACACGTACAGTCAGTTGCACAGCAGCTCTTATGCACAGAAACCATATTAGGGCATATTCACAGAGCTTTTTACTCACCGGTGGTTTGAGGAAGACGGGTTCGTTGTCGTCAATGTCCAACAGCGCCACCTGCAGAGGCTGTGTGGTCTCATAAGGCACTGGCTGGCCCATGTCACGGGCCACAATGATAAGCTGAGAGAGTCATTTGCACACCGTTAGAGACATATGTACCTACGCAGTCAGTTACATGAACTGCACATACACACAGCTGACTCACGCTATGGAGGGCCTGTTTCTCTCGGTCCAGTTTCACTGTAGTAGTTATGACTCCAGACATAGCATCGATGTGGAAGTTCTCCCAGTCTCTGTTACCTGCTCCTGTCTGCAAGAAGGCGTAGCGCACCTCTCCGTTCACCCCCTCATCGGAGTCTGTTGCATGTACCTCATACACTGGTAGGCCTGGAGGCTGCTCCTGCATGGACAGCAGACAGTGAGTGCTTGTGTGAACTGAGCAAAAAAAAAAAACTAAAAAAAAACAAACTGTCAAAGCCAAACATTAGAGATTTTTTCAGTGGTTTCTTTGTTGTGGTTTGTGGTGATAAGTTGGAGGACTTCATGACTATTTATTGGCAGATAGACATGGAGTCTTACTAATCAGGGATATGCAGTATCAGTATCCGTCCCTATACTGGCCTTATGATAATGATAAGAATGTTTGACAGACATGACTGATTCACATTAAATACAATGTCAGGGTCTTTAAAATGTTAACTAAGTCAGGTATACGTTACAGTCAGCTAGTCACAGTCAACCACTGACTCATTTTCTTAGTATCACAGAACAACTATATTCCAGTGAGTTGCCTGCAGGGATACTGATTGTAAATCTAAGTAAAAGATAGCAAGCATTCCATTACAGTTTAGGTATGTACTCACTGCACATCAAAAAAAGCTAAAGTTATACAAAGGAGAGATGCACATGCACTCTAACAATAATGCCACAGTGCAAAGTGAATGCAGATACCTCTGAGATATGGATGATAGTTCCATTAGCAGGCCTGACAAACACAGGTCTGTTGTCATTGACATCTATTACTGTAATGATCAGGTCTGCTGTGCCCCACATGGGAGGGCGACCCTGGTCTGTAGCCACCACAGTGAGGTTGAAGCGTTCTGAAGACTGAAGCAGACGGCGAGAACGCACCAGTCCTGAGTTTGGATCCAGGGAGAATGCATCTAAAAAACCCAAAGAGAAACAGAACAGAAAGATCAGGGATTTAGTATAGAGATGCATGATGAAGTATAACTGGATCCATATGTGGCCTTTCAAGGTGTGAGCACCATTTTACATCATTATACATTAACGAAAAAGATTTACAAGGAAGATTTTTATTGGAGAACTTGTAGAAATATGTAATTGTATTGGGCCGCAATGAATTATTGTGTTGACTTATATTAGTACGATTACTATTAGTAGCATAAGTCTTACCTGAGTGGGGTCCCAGCATGCTATAGAGCACTGCACCATTCTCTGCTTCATCCAGGTCAGTGGCCTTCACTGTTATCACAGATGTACCACTGGGCTCATTCTCAAACACACTGGTGTTGTACACTCGCTCTGTAAAACGGGGTCGATAATCGTTGACATCCAGAACTGTCACCAGCACCTGATGTGACATGAGGTTATATTCCAGAGAAGGACACATTCAGGACACATGGTAGAGCTCAGGTGACACATTAGCATCATTATATACTTCATATGCACAGCAGTTTTTGTCAGTTAATAAATAACAAGGAAATTACGTGCAAAAAAGTCAACTTTTTTGACCAAGCTGTTGTTGCCAATGTCATAGCTATGCTTCATATTTTGCCCATTGAGAGTACTGACTTAAGTTTTATGTTTCATGGTCACCTGCATTTTTGCACCATGTTTAAATATTCATTGTTCTTGACTTAAACTTAGTACAAAAAGGTTTCATAGACCCAAAGAGAGCTAAAATGGCCTGTTTGATCATTATTGGGTTGTTTTTCATTTGCACATAAATCAGTCAACCACTGTAGATTTTAAGGATAATCTTTTCTGTAGATCTAAACCCTTATTCACAAAAGGCCCTTGTGCCATCACAGCCCATGGTTTCTACCTGGACAGAATTCTCTCGTCTGTTGTTGGGTTTGCCTCCAGGGTTGTCACGGGCAACTGCAGTTAAAGTGTAGTGGTCCTTTGTTTCTCTGTCCAGAGGGGAGAGGATGTAGATCTCTCCCTGACACAGAGGAGAAGGAACAGTTAGGAAGGAAATACAAGTACTGACTGGGAGTGGTGGTTGTATCAGACCATTTATTTGAGTCTGTTTATGACAGAAATGGAGCATTGAGGTCAAATATGTAGATTGTCTTTAGGATGCTGTTTAGACTCTCATTTCCAGGCAGGATGATGCTGGGAGAGAAACCCAACAGAACACTTCGTACCAGTCAATAAAAGTTTTTTTGTGTGAGTTCACTAAAGGGGAAATTTCTGGCATTTTCAGCAAACACTGCAGTTGAAAAGGTTCTATATGTTGTTGGTTTAGCCTTTCTGGCGAAATCCTAAGCATTGTAATTCTAAATTGACTAACTACATTGAAATTACTTAATATACTCTGAGTGAAACCAATTCTTAACCTGTGAAATTGTTGTGATTTCTAATTTTATTTTAAAAAATGACAAAGAAAAGAATGGGAGCAGTGCATTTATGTTATATGTGTTCACTTACAGTGGATGGTTTGATGCCAAACTTTCCCTCCCCATCTACCAAGCTGTACTCGATGACTGCAAAGAGTCCAGAATCTGCGTCTGTAGCGCTGACACGAAGTATGGTGGTGCCCAAGTTCACATTCTCAAACACAGGCTCCTACAAACAAGGAAAAGTACACGCTTTGTTCAAGGACATTGCAAGAATAAACATATGTTTAGATCTAATACAACAGTGGAAGCCATCATGATTATTAGTTATATGAAACTTAAATTTCATGTGCTCTAAAAAAAAATAAAAATCTAGAAAAATGTCAGCCTTTCTCATCAAAGAAAATAATTGCATTACTTCCTGTTTTAGTACGTTTAGTCCAGTTTATTATTTTCAGCCTCATATTCAGTGGCACTTCATTGCATCTAACCTTGTCAACTCCAGCGTAACTAATTATGTTGATGTTATCAGTTACACCTGTAATTTTCCTGCAGACACAAGCCGAAGCCAGTACTTTATTTGGATTTATTGCTCATATGTTTTGGTTTTTTTTTTGCTTGGCTGTTGATATTATATTTGAAATGTGGCCAATTTCAGATTTTAGTTCTTACTGGTCATGGTCCTGAACTCACCCTCACCCACATGCAGCATGCTGTCCTACAGAGGTAGACATAGATGCCACTGAAGTCACTGTTTACAGAAGTGCCACCCCAAATACACCTCACTGTTCCTCCACTGACAATCTCCAGCGTAGCAGTCCTCCATGTTTGCATTAACAGAGATTTCAGGGGGAATACTGAGGATATGTCTCCCTCAATATTTATTGATGACAACAAGCATCTATTCGAAAAAAAAAAAAAAAGCCTGTGAGCCTCTGAATTGTCCTAGAGCCTATCCCAGCCTACTTAGGGGCGAAGGCAGGGGACACCCTGGACAAGACAGGTTGCCTGTCTATCACAGGGCTACACTTAGAGACAGACAACCGAGCACACTCATATTCACACCTACGGACAATTTAGAATCACCAATTAACCTCAACATTTTTTTGGACTGTGTGGGAGGAAGCCGGAGAACCTGGAGAGAACATACAAACTCCACGCAGAAAGATCCTGGTGCCGCCACCGGGACGCGAACCAGCAACCTTCTTGCTGCAAGGCAACAGTGCTACTAACTGCGCCACCTTGCAGCTCGTTTTAAATTCAGTTTACTTTATATCTACTTCTAAAGTTTACTTAAAATTGAGCTGTATTTACTTAATTTTGTGGACTTAGAAACAGCAAGTATAATGAACTTGATCTTTCCAGGGGTTAGAAATTTAAATAATAATAATTGATCAGATTTAAATAGCGCTTTTCTAGACACTCAAAGACGCTTTACACCGTCAACTATTTATTCACACACATTCATTCCGGTGAGCTACCATTGTAGCCACAGCTGCCCTGGAGCAGACTGACAGAGGCCTGGCTGCCATTCTGCCCTTCGACCACCACCTCAAGTGAAGTGTCTTGCCAAAGGACACAACGACCATGACACAGGCTACAGGGCAGACTCGAACCACCAACCTTCCAATTGACCGACCCGCTCTACCACCTGAGCCACAGCCGCCCCGTAAAGTTTCTGGAAACTTCTCCTGCACTTCTCTACTGCACATGTACATGTACATGTACACTGCTGAGCTCTGTGTTCAGTCAATGTTTCAAGTCCAGTTTACTCAAGTATACTTAGTTTTGGAAATATTTAAGGAAAAATGAGTACATACTCATAGTCCATGAGTTAAATGAACAAGACAATGAGAAATAAGTAAAGTACACTAATGTGATTTAAGTAAGCACAGGTATTACCTTTGAGAGTGTAGTGATCACCTTAAAATATAGACATTCTTTAAACCACTAGCAGTCTGCTTCAGCAGCTGTTATATGTTTCTTAAAGTGCTGTTTAGTACCTGATAGGCGGGTTGCAGAAAAACAGGGTTGTTGTCATTGATGTCCACTATGCGCAGATAAACTGGCAGTTCAGCTATCCTGGGAGGAGTACCGTGATCACGGGCCTGAACTGTGAAATTCAGCCACTGCACCTGCTCAAAGTCCACCGTCTTGTTGGCCACAATCTTACCTGAAAAATTTGTATAATAATGAGACTATTATCATTAAGATTCATCTGGACAACACTAATATTCCAACTTTGTATTACAAGGAATGATATAAACGATGACATATATGGTGTAGTTTGAGTTGTAAGTGTAGTTTTGTCATAACAAGCAGCCTACAGCAGCTTATTGGTAGTCATACCAGTGGAGGGATCGTCCAGTCTAACATATCCCCCTCGAGGCAGGTGGAGCAGCTGGTAGATGATCTGCCCATTGGGACCTTTATCTGGGTCTATAGCTGTAACTGACAGCAACGTTGTGCCTGGCTCAGCCCCTTCTAAAATCTTCTCTGTGAAGTTGGACCGTCCAAGGGGTCGAAAACGAGGGGCATTGTCATTTACATCCAACACGTTTATGGTCAGTCTTGCTATAGAGGAGAAAATGGTCACGAGAGACACAAAGTGAAAATAGCTTCGAAAAACTGAATGTATGAAACTGAAAGTCAGAGAGAAAATGGACTTACCATTGGGAACACTCTCTGATCTGTCAATAACATCACTGGCCTTGTCATGGACAGACACAATAATCTCAAACGTAGCTACAAGCTCTCTGTTGAGTGGGTTGCGTACAAATACAGCACCTGAAAATTCATCGAAACACATGTATCTATTTTCTGTACTTTGGGCCATGCAACATCATTTCTCAAAGTAAAGCTTTTTAGATCAGAACATAAAACGCGTTCAAAAGCCCATGTCTCACCAGTGTGTAAATCAATGCCAAAGGACTCCTGCAGACCATCTACGGGGTTGTTCCCATCATCCTTTGCCTCCACTGAGATGATGAAATACTCCAGCCGGGGATGCAGGTCAGGGTCCTCAGCGGTCAGCGTTGCTACCACCACGCCAGGTGGAGTGGACTCATTGACGCTTATCACAGTTATACGTTCTTTAAAGCGCGGCCTCGAGTCATTGACATCTTCCAGGATCACTTTCAGGGTGGCCGTGCCCGACAGAGGGGGTGTGCCGCGATCAGTTGCCATGACGACGAGGTGGTAGGACCCTTGCTGTTCTCTGTCCAGCGTGGTGTTTCCAACCAAGATGGCACCAGAGAGCGGGTCGACCACGAAGCGGTCCTGAGCGCCACTTACCAACCGATACATCAGCCAGCCGTTAGCGCCAGAGTCGGCATCCGTGGCGGACAGCTGAGCCACCACCACACCTGGAGGAGACACAGAAACATTCTTTTTTTTTTTTTCTTAATATATTTTTTGGACTTTTTCCTTCATTTCGAGCAGTAGAGATAGACAGGAAAGGGGGGAGAAGAATGGGGAGAAAGCTATTGCAGGACTCGAACCCACGACCGCTGCATCAGGGAACTCTAGCCCTGTTCACTCAACGAGGTGAGCTATAGGGGTGCCCCACAGGAAATTCTTATTCCTGTCACCAGTCAACACCATTTCCCTCACACAGTGGGGATGCACCCCCCGATGAATCGCCACCTTACCACGGTGGAGGGGTTTGAGTGCCCCTGTGATCCTGGGAGCTATGTTGTCCGGGGCATTAGCCCCTGGTAGGGTCTCCCAAGGCAAATTGGTTCTGAGGGAGGGACCAGACAAAGAGCAATTCAGAGGACCCTAATGAAGATCAGAAAAAGGACTGCCGCCACCTCGCCCGGAATAGGGAAACCGGGGCACCCCCCTGGAGCCAGGCCTGGGGGGGGAGCTCGCCGGAGAGCGTCTGGTGGCCGAGCCTTGGGGCCCCGTGGGGCTCGGTCAGTTCTGGGGACATGGAATGTCACCTCAATGGTGGGGAAGGAGCCTGAGCTGGTGCGGGAGGTGGAGCGCTACCGGCTAGATATAGTCGGGCTCACCTCCACGCACAGCAAGGGCTCCGGAACCATACTCCTGGAGAGGGGTTGGAGACTCTCCTTTTCCGGAGTTGCTCACGGTGAGAGGCGCCGGGCGGGTGTGGGGACACTCACAAGCCCCCGGCTGAGCGCTGCCCTGTTGGAGCTCTCCCCGCAGAGCGAGAGGGTCGCCTCTCTGTGACTGCGTGTTGCAGAGGGGAAAACTCTGACTGTTGTTTGTGCTTATGCACCGAACAGAAGTTCGGAGTATTCGGCCTTCTTGGAGTCACTGGGTGGTGTCCTGGAAGGGGCGCCGCCTGGGGTCTCCATCGTTCTCCTGGGGGACTTCAATGCTCACGTGGGCAATGACGGTGAAACCTGGAGGGGCGTGATTGGGAGGAACGGTCTGCCCGATCTGAACCCGAGCGGTGTTTTGTTTTTTCGAACACCATGTTCGAACATAAGGTTGCTCACAAGTCTACTTGGTACCAGAGTACCTTAGGCCAAAGATCGATGATTGACTTTGTAGTCGTGTCACCAGATCTGCGGCCGTATGTTTTGGACACTTGGGTAAAGAGAGGAGCAGAGCTGTCAACTGATCACCACCTGGTGGTGAGTTGGATCCGATGACGGGGAAGGCTGCCGGACAGACCTGGTAAACCCAAACGCGTAGTGCGGGTGAACTGGGAACGTCTGGCAGAGGCCCCTGTCCGTGGGATTTTCAATTCCCACCTCCGGAAGAGTTTTTCCTGCATCCCGGGGGAGGTTGGGGACGTGGAGTCAGAGTGGTCCATGTTCAAAGCCTCCATTGCAGAAGCAGTCTCCAGGTTGTGTACAGTCGGGGAGGAGAACTGCTGACCCAGACTGGGGACCTCGTCGAGCGGTGGAAGGAGCACTTCGAGGAACTCCTGAACCTGGCAAACATGTCCTCTGATGAAGGGGCAGAGCCTGAAGACTCGGGGGCTTCTGCGTCCATATCCGTGGTAGAAGTCACCGAGGTAGTTAAGAAGCTCCCCAGTGGAAAAGTGCCGGGTGTGGACAAGATTCGCCCTGAGATGCTGAAGGCTCTGGACATTGTTGGACTGTCATGGCTGACACGTCTCTTCAATGTCACGTGGACATCGGGTACAGTGCCTGTGGAGTGGCAAACCGGGGTGGTGGTTCCCATTTTTAAAAAGGGGGACTGGAGAGTGTGTGCCAATTATCGAGGTATCACACTTCTCAGCCTCCCCGGGAAAGTTTGCTCTAGGGTGCTAGAAAGGAGGCTTCGGCCGATTGTCGAACCTCGGATTCAGGAGGAGCAATGCGGATTCCGTCCTGGTCGTGGAACAGTGGACTAGTTCTTTACCCTCGCAGAGCTGCTGAGGGGGGCATGGGAGTTCGACCTGCCAGTCCACATGTGCTTTGTGGATCTGGAGAAGGCCTATGACCGTGTCCCCCGAGGAACTCTGTGGGGGGTACTGAGGGAGTATGGGGTACCGGGCTCGCTGCTACGAGCCATACGGTCCCTGTACAAGCAAAGTGCGAGCTGTGTCCGCATACTCGGCAATAAGTGGGACATGTTCCCAGTGGGTGTTGGACTCCGCCAGGACTGCCCCTTGTCACCGACCCTGTTTGTGGTTTTCATGGACAGGATCTCAAGGCACAGTCAGGGAGAGGAGGGTGTCCGGTTTGGGGACCTCAGGATCTCGTCGCTGCTTTTTGCAGACGACGTGGTACTGTTTGCTCCATCAGACCGTGACCTCCAGCACTCACTGGAGCGGTTTGCAGCTGAATGCGAAGCGGCAGGGATGCGGATCAGTACCTCCAAGTTTGAGGCCATGATTCTCTGCCAGAAACCGGTGGACTGTCACCTCCGGGTGGGGGGGGAGTCGCTTCCTCAAGCGAGGGAGTTCAAGTATCTCGGGATCTTGTTCACGAGTGATGGGAAAATGGAGCGTGAGATGGACAGGTGGCTCGGTGCGGCGTCAGCAGTAATGCGGGCGCTGTACCGGACCGTCGTGGTGGAGAGAGAACTGAGCCGCAAGGCGAAGCTCTCGATTTACCATTCCATCTACGTCCCAACCCTCACCTATGGGCACGAGCTTTGGGTCGTGA
>NW_007578127.1:211058-241918 GCF_000690725.1 Stegastes partitus | reverse complement strand
CCTTCGCATCGAAAGGAGCCAGTTGAGGTGGTATGGACATCTGGCTCGCATGCCTCCGGGGAGGCTTCCTCTGGAGGTTTTCCGAACTCGTCCACCTGGGAGGAGACCCCGGGGCAGACCCAGGACCCTCTGGAGAGATTATATCTCTCGGCTGGCCTGGGAACACCTCGGGATCCCCGAGGCAGAGCTGGAAAGCGTCGCCGGGGGGAGGGAGGTCTGGGACGACCTGCTCCGCCTACTGCCCCCGCGACCCGACCCGATAAGCGGAAGAGAATGGATGGATGGATGGAGTGGGGATGCAATACTTTTCTGTCAGTGACACCTTTATGCTGACGAATGAGTTATTTGCAAGTTGTTTTCCTCCCAGTCAACTCATACATAAGAGGGAAAACACGCACCAGTGGGGCTGTTCTCAGGGAGCCGAACGCTGAAATTGGACGGGCTGAAGACAGGAGGGTTGTCATTCTGATCCAGGATCGCAACTGTGAGGGGGACACTGTTGTTTAAACCTCCAATGTCCTCTGCTACCAGAGACAGCTCTATCCGAGGCTCCTGAAATGCCTCACGATCCAGCTTTGCTCCCTGACGCACATATATCAGACCTGGACAGAGACACAGAGACATAGTTAACATTTGAAGAATTAATTTGCAAAAACCGATAACTCCATTTTTACAAACCTTCAGAAAACCCACTTTTCCATCGTCTACCTGAGACAACATCAATCAACCTTAAGTTATCTCTATTTTTGTCATGTCATTTGTACTTAGTCAAATCTGCTCAACTTCAGTTTGATTGATATTATCTAAAGCAAAAAAACAAGAAAAAGTTTTCTGAAAATCTACAAAAATGCAGCTATCTGTTTTTGCAAATGAACTCATCATTTGGATTGCACTTTTTAATTTTTCTTTCCTTTTTTTTGTTTTTGTTTATTTGCTCAAGAGTTACCAGTATTGGCATCCACAGTAAAGAGGTCCACCCTTCCTCCCAGCAGGCGGTACTTCACCACAGCATTAGGCCCAATGTCTCTGTCCTCAGCCCGAACTGGCCCATTTAAAACTGTTACATTGCTGCCTAAAGGACAGGCAGAGACAAGAAGACGCTCTGATTTCCAGTACTGATGTCGTAGTTTAAAATAGCAAAAGCAAGTCACATCATCATAGTGGAAAAATCTTTTACACAGCAAATCAATCAGCAAGTCATCTGTGGCATCTGCTACCAATTGCCAACTGAATTCAACTTAGGAGCAGACTATCTAAATGTAAAATTTACTATTTTATGTGTGATTATGTCAAGAAACACTGCTAAAATTCTAAAGCTCACTCCGACAACTTTAATAATCAGACTTATCAAGTAAACTGGGCTAATTTTGATTTTAGAAGAATCTAATTGAATGCTTCAGTGAATCCCTGGTTACAGTGTTATTTTTAAAACTCTAAAGCAAATTCAAAAACTAAAGTTGTTGATCTGAAGTTAAAAAAAAACCCTTCACTTTACATGAACTGTAAGTAAACAAAGTCAGGAAGTAGGGGAGACAGGGTTGCAGACAGTGTTTTGGCACGCTGCTTGCTGCTGCAATTATAGACTGCGCCACTCAAATGAAAAGAGAAAGCCAGACACATGGCACAAACACTTGGATACTACCTGCTGCAGCATTTTCAGTGATTTCAGCCCTGTAGCTGGTCCTGGTGAACACAGGCCTGTTGTCATTCTCATCCAAAATGGTGATTATCAAGATGTCAGAATCCTGTTGGTGCGGGACACAAGAGGCAATTATAAAAGTACAGAAAAGAAATCTGTGATAGTGTGAAGTGTAGTATTGTGAGGAGGACAAAAAAGAAATTGATCAGTCTTTGAAGAGGCAAACTAAGAGGCAAGCACTGTCACGGAGGTTTCAGAATGGAGCTGATGTGCAATGCGCCCTCCATACCTTAGTGGTTAACTTGTTTATAGCTCGTGGCAGTTTCTCACCTTTGCCACAGAGGCACAGAAAAAATCACACCTGCAGTTCAAGCAGCTATGATACTGAAATTATATATAAACAGGGTGCATGTAATGAAATGCATGTGAGATACAGGGCATGCAGGCCCTGGTAGTTAACTCAAAACAAGTTATCAGGCTAAAACACCGGATGCCTGCATATATTCTTCTCCTCACAAATCATAGAATAATGTAATTCTCTAATAAGAACTTGTGCAAAAATCTGTACAAAGTCCTGCATGCATGTATTATTACACAGACATAAAGAATGCATTTAAAGCACTGTTCGAATTGTGATATCACTTTAGACTTGTGCGACCCCAGTCTTTATTAATGTAATGTGTCATGCATTATCTATCTATGTTAAATCACTTGTTATTTGTCTCTTTGTCTTGCTTCACCTAAAAAAATAAAAATATTTTATACATTTAAATATTACTGTGTATTGTTTCACCTAAAGCAATGACTCATAGGTTGTGTGGAGCTAAGTCACATCATAGTAAATAATGAATTGTTCAATTTTGGTGATGAACTGGTGCAAAACTGGTAAGTGCACCTAAAAACTTCCTAAACTGTCTTGAAAAAGCATGATGCTCTATGCCACTGACAGTCCCATATGACTGCTTCAGTGGTTTCTCTGGCAGACAGTGTATGCAGTCGTGTGTGAACACTTGCAGTACATGGGCACAGGAGAGTGAAATTTACCCTCCGAGAGATGTGGTTGTTCTCGGGGTTGTCTTTGGCAGTGATGGTGAGCCTGTACTCAGCAACTCGCTCTCTGTCCAGCGGCCTGTTCACCTGCACCACGCCTGTCTAGGAGATACAGAGAGCAGGAGGAGGCAAGTCATACTTGTGTTTAAGATACATTTTTGGGTTGTTTTACTTTCTACATATTAATACAAGGTGTGTCAGAAAAGTTCCAGGGCTGGTGTCACAAGAGATATATTTCAAGCTCAAACTACAAACTACGAGTTTTCCCCTTCAGATGATCAACCAGCCCGTCTACAAAGAGATCCTGCAGCGTTTGCTTTGTTCAGTGTGCGAGAAGAGGCAAGAGTTGTGGCAGGACTAGTCGTGGTTGCTTCACCATGACAATGCCCCTGCTCACAATGTCTTGAGCATCTGACAGTTCCTGGCTGAGAAGAACATCGCTGTGCTGGAGCAACCTCCCTACTCACCCCACCTGGCTCTGTGGGATTTTTTCCTCTTCCCCAAACTCAAGGGGGTCATCAAGTGGACCTGTTTTGAAGACGTGGACAACATCAACATGGCTGTGACGACGGAGCTGTGGAGGATCCTGGAAGAATCCTTCCAGGAGTGCATGGCGGTGTGGCAGAGAAGGCTGGGAAAGTGCGTTTACATTCTAAGGGGATTACTTGGAAGAGGAAAACTTGTAGTTTGTAGTTTGGATTTGAAATATATCTTTTGTGACACCTGTCCTGGAACTTTTCTGACACACCTCGTACAGTATGTCATTATAATACTACTGCATAAGTATTTCCACCCTTTTTTAAAAGGACTTGCCATACTACCTGTTAATAATGCTGGAAATTTACAAATTGCTAGCATTGGCAGTGTTGTGGTAAGAGTGTTTAAGTCCTGACTATAGATGAAAGGGAGCTGGAACAGCTGTTTGAAGTCAGGCTAAACTAACAGCCTACTGTGTGATCAGATATGGGAGCTTGCACTGCCATGCTAAAACGGCAACAACACCATCCATTTCTCTCACTGTGTCATTGATGTAGAAGGCTCCATCGCGGTTGCCACCGGTGATGTTATAAGTGAGCAGCGCGTTGCGTCCGCTGTCGGCATCTCGAGCTCGGACTCTGGCCACAGAGGTGTGTATGGGGGCGCCTTCGCTCACACTTGTGTTGAAAGGCAGGTTAAGGAGGATTGGATCGTTATCATTGATATCCAGGACATAGACCCCCACCACCACCTGAGGAGAACAAGGAGCAACATTTCAAGCTAAAGCTCCCAGTTCGAGCCTGTTTATGACAGTCTGTGTCATGCTTTGTAGCTCTTTGTTCAATTTGGAGCATCACAACGAATCAAATGGAAAATGGGCTTGATCCTTTCAATATCTATTTTTTTCCCTGTTACTTTACTTATGAATTGTTGCCTGTCAGTTTCATTTTAATAGTTCATGTTTGAGTTGCTTCTTTAGAATTAGATTTTTGAACAAAAACAAATTAAGACTCAATGCTGTTATTTTCCATTTTATCTGGGTTATGAGGTTGTGCCATGAATGCCCAGAAAAACCACAGACAACAACCAATGACGTTATACAAAACTGACATATATCATAGCCGACCTTGCAAAAATTTACCAGCTACACTGTTTTACGTCAGTGCTTTCATTTCTGTGAATATATCTCACAGACTGGCACTTTAGGTCAACATATTGTTTTTGTTGTTCAGGTTTAATGTAGACAAAATGATTATTTTAGTGTTATACACAACATAGGGTCTACAAATTTAAGTAATGCTTAAGTAAATTCTTTTCAGAGGCACTGTATAAAACCAAAAGTGGTTCTACTACTGTGCCTGTGGTTCGCTACAGACTCCCTCGGGTTGGTAAAATCACGATCTAACCACAAGCTTAGAACATAGAAATTTAAAAAATAGAATACTGAGTCTTTTTTCATTTTTGCACAAAAATATAATTCTGAAGCAGCAACCCAAACCTCAATGATTTAAAATTAAACAGTGACAATTATCCATTTGTGAAGTAATAAAAAAAAGGATAATGAAAGTTTCAAACCCATTTTTCATTTGATTGATTTTGATGGTGAGAACCTGCAAAGTGTTACACAGACCCATAACAGTGCTCCTTTTCTTATGTAGATGGATTCTTTCTTTACAAAGAGGCATTTGTGCCTCACAGCTCCTTATCAACTCATCAAAATAAGCAGCTGCTATAATGTTTTAGCTCTTTATGTGACATGAAGATAATAGTTTCAGTAGAGTAGTAGAATTTGTAATTGTGGGACTGTTCTTGAAGTTTTCTGGTCATGTAAAAGTCAACAGACAAAGCATTTATTCATTTGTGACATTTAAGAGTCCTGTGTGAATAACAAGCCAAATGACATTACAGAAGTGAAGCTGGCAAAATCCTGATTGTTCAAGAGGATATGGTGAGAGTGTGTACATGCTTGCACATGAGAGTATTGAGTTTTGAGGCCAACCGAGCTGTTGCGAGACGGCGTTCCCAGGTCCCGGGCTGTGACAGTGATGTTATAGAAGGCAGTGTTCTCTCTGTCCAGCTCCACACCCTTCCTCACCCGAAGCTCGCCCTCCACTGGAGACACTGTGAACTCGTCTGATAGAGGGACACAGAGAGAAACTCAGGGGTACATACAAAGATTTTGTTACTATTTCACTTTTTCCACAGAAAAGCCATCTGATACTAACTCTGGTAATCTCCACCAGTAATGCTGTACTCCACTTTGCCATTGAGCCCAGAGTCTTCATCGCTGGCTCTGAGGGTCCACACCCGAGGCCCTGGCTGGCCTTCTGTCACCTCGAAGGGCCCCTCATAGGCTTTGGGGAAAGTGGGTGTCACATCATTCACATCTAAGACGTTTACCAGCACCTAAAGATGGAGGGGAAGGGTTAACTGATTGTGATCACCTCACCAATCTTATTGACACATGCAACATTAACATGTACACGACTACTGTTGGTCCATATTGTAGGATGTGCGTTCATTTAATCTAAATATAAAGAGTGTGCATCATTACCGTTGTGCTAGATGTCAAGCGAAGAGCAGGTTGTGGGCACTGATCCGTCGCCGTGACAACCAGTGCATAATGTCCATTGCTGATCTCGTAGTCCAGCTCCTTGACAGCAGTAATTCTCCCCTAAATACACACACCACACAAAAAGTTAACTTCTTGTCTTTGCTTGTGTCTATGCATTGCAACAGCTGCCATGTCTCACCGTGATGCTGTTGATGTGAAAAGTCTGGATGAGGTTGCCATGAGCAATGGCATATCGCAAGGTGCCGTTCAGACCCTCATCTGGGTCAATGGCGGTTACTGTGGCAATGGTAGCGCCCACTGTCTCTGGTCCCTCGCTCAGGACCGTGACATACTCCTCCTCGGGGAACTCTGGGGCATTATCGTTCTCATCCATGATGCGAACATAAATGGTGGTTGTACTCTGTGTTGGAAACAAAGAAGCATGGGAGAACTTTTACAGCTGTATTTATTACTATTTATGATGTATTTTATTATTGCTACTGACTGAATATTTTATATAAAATATGAATTGGGCCTGCGGATGACTCAAATTTGACCTTGTGGTTCATTCATTATATTGTTTAAAGACTCTATAATGATTATTCATCATATTAGGGAACAAATCTCAAGCACAAAGCTTTTGTGTAAGTGACCAGTTTGAACTTGCAGTGTGTTTATAAGATTTTCTGCTAGAGAGAACGTATGTCCTCATTTATGGTGGCCATATGTGACATGTGATATTCAGGATTCATTTACCATGGATGACTAGGACAGAACCCAGCAGTGCAGTTAGTTTTGAAAAATATCTAGTGAGAACCAAAAGGGAAAACTTAAATGCAAAGGAGGCGAAAAGAAGAGGATGCAAGTAATCCAGGAGCCCTGATTCCTTGTCATCTCATCGACTCACTCTGGGAAAACTCCAAACATAAAATGGAAGTGAACTGGGAGAAAAGCAGCTGCACAAACTCAAAGAAACCACCTCATCAAAACACAGAAAGATTCTGACACATAAGCAAAAGTATCACTGCACAGAAAACAATGTTGAGTAAATACCTGTTCCGCCAGTTTGACCTGTGAATTCCGGTGACAGTAAACTGATGAAGTCACTGATTCACACTCAGGCGGTGGTGGTTATAGTGGCAGTTGTAGTTTCTCAATACAATAAAAACAAAACCTAACTTTTGGTTATTCAAACAACACTGCAGCTTTATTTAATGTAACATATGCTGTATTCATTTTTATGTTAATAAATGATAAAAACCTTAGCCAACTCAAACACTAAAGAGCACTGATTTTACACATGAGGGAAGAACTACAAGCACGTTAAAGACTTTTTGGTGAAAATTTTCTGTGTGAAAATGTTTGCATTCTGTCACGCAGAACAACACAACACTGGCTAACATTACCTACAAGTTCTGATAATATTATTGTAATGTGTTGTTCAAAAACATTTTTATCATTTCCATTTCCAATGTTCCCATGAGAAAGTGAAAGTAAGACTTAGCTTCGACATTTAGAAGTTAGAATTATGTTCTGTGATAAAAATGAAAAATGTTCTTGAAGCAACATTCAAAAAATCTTTTCCAGATGATTACAAGACCTGAGACGATTTTTACAAAATGTTCTTGTTATGAGATATATTAATAGACTGAAACATTCTTCCTGCAGTGTTCTGAGCAATTCAAGGATGTTGTTGAGGGAACACATTATCAACTGTTGCCTGTAAGTTTGGAATAATTTTCATCAGACACATTCTTTTTTTAATTTCTATTTATACACATCAGTAATCACTTCTGACCAGGTTCAATGATTACATACATCCCAGTTACCAGCTGAAACAAATTCTGGCTTTGGGATCTGACTGAAGAGTGGGACAACATCAACAAGCTGGCAGACAGTATGCCATGATGTCTTAATGCATTGATCCTTGTCACGGGTGGACATATTCAATATTAGTGACTGAGTGACATTTGAAAGCGTAATATTGGACATTGTAATGCATGAAATCCCCTCGAATATGTGTTTCCTGTTAAAGGGACAAAAGTTGAAAAAAAATGTAAACAAAACCCTTAATCCTGTTGTTCAGTAACCCAATTTAGTTTAAGCCTGAATACACTGTTTGCAAAATTGTGGTTTAATTTTTACTGTGAAAGGTATTGTATGTATATTGTGATATCAATAAAGTTTTGAGAAGATATATAATTGGAATAAAAAAAAATATTCCAACTTTATGGGCAACAGTGTAGAATACTCTTCTATTAAAATTTTTCACAATGTCCCACGATATCAAAGGAAGACGGTTTCCCAACATTTAAAGAAAAAAGTTTTTTTTCAGATCTTTTTGAGACCTAATGTTCACTCTGAGGTCAATTTTTTTTTTGTTGGCAGCTTTTATTTTGTAGTCTCGACTTCATGTGATTTTTGCTTGCTCTACTTCCTGTTGTCTATTTGTCTTCCTCATTGTTTGCTCTGCCCTAATTGTGTCCAGCTGTTCCCCATTACCTCAGGTGTGTATTTAATGTTTGTGTCTCCCTTTGTCCTGTGCCAGTGTGTCATGTCATGTACCGTTCTCGTGCTGTCTAGACTGCCAATAGTGCTAAGTGCTCCTGAATTCTTGTTCTTGTATGTTGATACTAGCTTTTGCTGTGTTTTTTTGTTAGTCGTTTGTCCCTCCAGCTTCGCCGCTATTTTTTTTTTGATTACACATTTATCCCTCCAGCTTTGGTGTGATTTTTTGTTTGCGTGTTTTTGCAGGTTTTCTAGATCTGCTGAGTTTTTGTGCTTTTTACATTTTTGTGAATAAATATTTTTGCTCACTTTCACTACTGAGTCCTGCATTTGGATCCTAAACCTGAGTCTCGTCACCTAAGAAATGTTTTAGAACTTTCCTGTAAGTGAGATATCAGTGAGGGAACACAGAGTCTATTAAATGTTCCAACAATGTTCTACATGCATGACCACTATCCTGCCTTTAAAAAGATCATTCTGGGAACTGAAAGAAAACTTAATACTATAATAATGTCCCCTGTAAATGTGCAGCTGTGTTTGAGCTCAAGACTCAACCTGACGGCAACAGCTATGATTTACCATCAGACTGTACAACAGCAGAGGACTGTCCCCACACTCAACAGCCCCCGACACATAATCACACACACACACACACACACACACACACACACACACACACACACACACACACACACACCTACTGACAGTTGCACTCAGGACTCCCCCCTAATGATTATGTTGGTTCACTAAGTCTCTTTAGATTTGTCACTAGAAGTTTAGTTGTAGATATTTTTTCATATGTACATATATATATATATANATCTATTGTATTCTTTTGTGTGCCACTGTCTTGTGTTTCTGCAATGCCTGAATTTCCCAGATCAAAACAGAATTCTTATCTTATGATTTAACTACATCTGATGAACTGTGACTGTGTGACAGCTCAGCTATCTGATGTGTAGAAAAGTACATGTGATGAAGTTACTGCTGCTGTTCCTTGTGTGTAAATGTACACAAACCTCCCTGTAGAGCTCCTCAAATGGATCTTGCTTTCTGCAGCCATTTAATACACTCAGAGGAAAGGCTCCTACAAAAAAGCAATAAACTAAAGTTCTCCTGTTAATGTTTTGTCAAAACTTGGATGGCATTTATAATGAATGGGTGAGTCTCATTAATCTGACCTGCCCTGTCTTCATAGCAGTAAAGTTTAGTTATTTTATGGACATTTCAGTTTGCCACAGATGTGAAATTGTAGGTCAAAGGCTGCTTGGTGATTGCAAGACATTATAAGCATGCATTATTGCCAATGTAGGACTTAGTGTTTTTGGAGAAAAGTCTCCACTAGAGACAAAAAGTCAGTCGCATCATCAACAACTTTATGACAACATAATACTAAACTGTTGGAATACCCCTCCACCACAATTTGTGGTTGTACAAAAGTTTGGTTCATCAGTGCTTTGCTCTAAGGGTGGAGCACAGAGAGCGAGAAAGAGAGGGAGAGAAAGGGGAAGAGGGGGGCTGACAGTAGGGGAGGAGCGTTTTAACTTCGTGTGTCATTGCTGTGGCGCTAACAACTCAGAAGGCTTGAAGTTGGAGAGAAATAAACAAGGAACTGTCAACCACCCTCTTGGTGTTTTTGGTTGAGAGAATCTACCCAGTTTCTGAGTGAATGGAAAAAAAGTTGAACACAGGCATCTTGTAGAGATAGTTGATCACAGCCTGAGTCAAACGCTGCTCTGCTACTTTTTTTTCTCCCCCCTTCTTCTTTAAATCCACACAGCCATGGAGAGAGGATTACATCGCCGGACATCAGATTGGAGAAGGAACAGCGTGTTTTGGTTTCTCTCTGTTGTGTTTTCCATAGCTCCAGGTAAGCACAAACAGACATCCATCCTTCTTTAGACTCGTTAAACTGGCTCGTCCGACTGTCCGGGCGTGTGTGAACTTGTTTGCGTTTTAGTAACCAAAACGGACCATCGAATTCAACAGTTTGTGTTTTTACGCAACGAAAAGTCAATTGACTACGACTGGGGAAGATTTTGGAGTGATAAAACAAGACAACCAAGTCACTAGAAATGAGTAACTAGGCATGAAACACGAGTAACTGTTGAGCTCCAGGAATAACTGAACGCGTCCAAAGCGCACATGCCTGAGTGCACGTTGTGTGGTAAGACCGATGACAGGCTTGATAGAAACCCTCTGTGACATTACTGCCTACAGAAACGAATAGTGTCTTTGGTATTTTGCTATTTTAAGCAGTTTTTCTTCCACTTTGTTGCGTCCTTCTATTATATCCCCCCCGAAACAGCGGTATCACAGCAAAATGTTATTTTACGCACATTGCATCCCTGTTCACATAGTTTGGGGTGAACACATTTAAAGCTTTACAGATTTGGTCTGATGCTGTTGTTGTTTTGAGGCAAAACATCTGGTGTGAAGCTGTTTTAAAGCCCCTCCCCTGGGATGTAGTGAAGTGTAAATCCACCTTTAACTCAGTCGCAAACTAGTGAGTGACCAATTTATACTTACGAGTGCAGAAATGTGGCCAACGTTTGTAAATGGAAAAAAACAAAACAACTCCAAAACGAGAGCTGAGGGGTTTACATCCAGTAACTTCTCCGCTTTATTTTCATAGGCATTCCACGCGTTATCGTGGGAGCAGTTATAAAATGTAGCCTTGTTTTCCCCCCCAAGGACTTTGGCATTGCTTGAAGTTTAGGCAACTGACGCAGGAGGAGAGAGGAGAAGCAGCTGTTGGCAGGGTGCTGCACTTCAAACACCACTGAAAAACTTTGGAGGTGATCACCTTTCGGCTTTAGGATTTGGTGTATTTATATAAGCTCATGAGATAAGTCTGTCTGAAGGCTATAGAGATTTTTTAAACCATAAGCTGACACTACTGAACAAAATGAATGACTATTGAGTTGTGGGCTGTTTGCAGAAATGTAAATACTGTTTTAAAAAAGGCACTCTAAAGTGCATTTATTGGCACAGATTTGATGTCTATAATGTACACAGTGTTTCTGGATTATCCATGCAGGCCAGTGAAACTGAGAGACCCAAAACTCTGCAGCGCCCTCCTTTCAGCCCTGTTATGTCTTCATTGTGAGAAGTTTCCTTCCTTTCTGCCTATGATGAAAACAACTGTTTGTGCCACTGCCAGTAATGGGTTTCTTACTCTACAAAATATGACTGGAGAAAAAAAAAACAAAACAGGGCAATAATCAGTGCCTGTTTTTCCTCTCAGTTTAGATAAGCATTTAGCGCCCAGTGAAGGACAATGGCACACTCAGAAATAGTCCGTGAACTACACAGTATGTGAACGCTCACACTTTCTTTGCTTTCTCCTCCTGTTGTACCAGAGGTCACATTGATCTCCTGTCCTAAATGAGTCAGTCTTCATTAGGCTGCTGGTTTCCATGGTCAATGTCATTGACAAGAACAGGCCTGACCAGGTGGAAACAGGCAGCAACAGTTGTGGGGGCACATACAGCATGTGCATTTGTAATAGGAAGACAGCGGAGGAGGGGGAGCCCCAGTGCTCTCTTATGAATCTTCTGATTATCACCTTTTTGAAACGCCTGAATCATAGATGTAATCATGTGTAACATGTGGTGAGTATGTGGCCTTTAAGCTGCTGTTCAGGGTTTATCTCCCACACCTGGTGCCATTCAAGGAACTAAATGGCACAAGGACATGGCATTGACCAGCGCTGATATAGAGCCTTGACTCTGCTTGCAGTCACAGCAACAAAAACTGTATCCTCAAGTACTTTAGTTTTTAAACAACTAAGATATTTAACAAAGTAACTGTAGTAGCAAAATTATAGGAAATCAGTAACAGCCCAAAAGAGAGAGGAAAGTAAAGCAGCAAAGTAGTTGACAATAATTCAGTAAGTTTGTTGCAGTTATGTAATATATTGCACGTTTTACAGTTTCAAAAAAACAAAAAGGCCCATTTACGATTTCAAAATGACATTTCAGCTCCATTGTTGCTTTGAAATGAAGAACTAATGTTGTAACTATGTTGTAAATGTGCTTATAAAACTGTCATTACACAACCCTTTACATACCTACATTTACTAGGTGACTTTAGAAGATGAAAGAGACTAAGACTAAGCAGTAGAAACATCATTAATAAGAAGTTATCACAAATTGGTAGTACTATTACTCAAAGTCCTGTTAACTATTTTTTTTAGTATTGCCATTATTCAGTTACTGTGAGCAAATGTCATGAATCCCTGAACGTGATGGCCTATACTACACGACCCTTAACCACTTCCTTTCATGACTAGTTAGTATCGCTTTGCCACATTTGAACACATCCTGTTGCTAAAAAGATGCCACTCTTTGCTCTGTTGTGCTAGAACCCTTATCAGAAACTCTGTGACTCTAGGTGTATGGGGACTTATCTCCTGCTAGGCTGGATAATCATTACCATTACAGTAGGTGTGAAATGGGTGGGGTCTGAGGTGTGTGTCGGGAAGCAGCACATGTAGACAAGAAGAGAATTGAAAGAATACCAGATTTACCGGTAGGGTGATGTTCACGATGTTGTGTACCAGGAAGCGGTATCAGTGTTGTATTAGCACCTCTTAAATGCAAAAGAGAAAAGAAAAACTGTAATCTTGCATAAGCTTGGTATAAGTTTCAGCAGGAAAAAAATAAATAAAATCTGGGTAGGTAATTCACACAGGCTGTACTCCATGTCTGAATAAAAGAAGGCTGTCAGTGGCAACATGTCCTAAACAGGTGGCATTCAGGCTTAAAACAAAGGAGCGCCTGTTTCTGGACCCTCAGGGGCTATCAGCATCCTGAGAACAGAGATCACAGGAGGAAATGTAGATCTACAATATAGCCAAACCACAGATGCCTGGTGTATGCAAGCGAAATAAATCTTACCTGGTCTAGACAGGCAAATTCTGCAGCCATGTTTTTACCTGGTTTGCAGCCACATCAAGACAGCTCATAATGCTGACACTGTGGTAAACACAATCTAAATGATATTCATTTCCCAAGTCTGGTCTTGTCAGAAAGAGATGTCTGTAATATAACTGATGCGTATAGCAGTCGTAGCTGGCAACTTTTGGCCCATTAATCTAAAAATTTGAGGAATATTTTACAAAAAAAACCCCTCTTTTTTCTAGTTTTCCTTTCCCCTAAATTGGGTTAGAGAAGGCAGAGCGAGCTGTCAAAAAGAAGGGCAGGGTGGGTGTGAAACAGGAGAGGAGAAGGTCTTCCCCTCCTATTGTCCCACCAGGCAGGCAGGAGCAGCCGGGGGATAGCAGTTTCACTTTAATCACCCTCCCTGCTCTTCGTATTGGTTTTCTCAGCGCACACTGTTTAGTGCAGGGTTCAGCCACATGGACCTCACAGTCTGCAACACAAACACACAGGATGCACACACACTTTATATACAAGCATGCACAGCTAATCAAAGAGCAGAGGTCGCTGGATGTTCAGCTAGTGCATTTCCTGCCAAGCTGAGTCCTACCAACCCCTTAAAGCTTGTCCTGACATTTAGACGAAAACAATTTATGAGCTTCCTCATTTAAGTTCTAGCTGACCTGAGAGTCTCACTTGCATGGTGCATCTGCATTGAAATAGCCAGTGGAAAGTTCATGGTTAGATTTACATGTTGCAGCCCAATCTGTGACATAACTGCATGTGTTTTTCTTTTGAGAGCAGAAAAAAACACTTGCAGTGACATCTAGAACTGCAGTGATCAGTCGATTTATCAATTAGTTCATCAAAAGAAAATGAATTTCCAATTATTTTAATAGTCAAATAACGACTTAAGCTATATTTTCAAGCACAAAAGGCCAAAATGTGATGAGTTCATGTTGTCAAACATGAGAAATTTCTTGTTCTGCTTTGTAGTCAAGTCAGTATTTTGAGTTAAGTCTGTTGGTCAGACAAGACAAGCAATTTAATATCATACTTAGCTTTAAAAAAACAGTGATGGGCATTTTTCAAAGTTTTCTAATAACTTACAGATCAAATATTTTTAAAAGAATAAATGATTACAAAAAATAAAAACAAACAAGTAGCCCAAAGCTCAATCTGCACAAATGACATATTTTCTGATTATGTGTGGGTTGAGGTGCAACCTGCTTGAGATATTTTTTTCTGCCTATGCAACAACAGCTGTAGCTCTTCCAGTTCAGTTTTCAGTTGTAAGGAGTCAGGAGGAGTGGGAGGAGAGTTCGCGTGCCGGGAAGACTCAGGAAGGAAGTTTACTCCTTAAACTCTGGCACTGTCCACCCTCTCTAATCAGACTGTTCACACTTATTGTAAAATCTTCGATCCGTGGTGCCACTGCAATAGTACACATTTGTAGGCACACTTCTCTTTCTCCGTGCTCTACCCCCATACATACTTGTAATTCACATGTACACACACACACACACACACACACACACACACACACACACACACACACACTTGCATGCAGCCTTCCGGTCCTCTTTGCACCACTAAGCATTCTTGGATGCTAAACCACACTGCAATCTGTTGCAGGCAAAGAGTGGTAGTGATCTGTTTAAGCAGACAAAGCCAGAGAGTGACACAGTTGTTCTAATGTTTTTTACGTGCTGGGTATACTGGAGTCATTTATTGTGTGGGTGCATTTTATAGATTAGGTTGTGTTTGCATTTTTTTTGGGGGGGGGGGATTAAAGAGTGGAGTCAGACTGCTCTGCCCGAGGATCTGTTTATTTTGTTGTTACTGCAATGAAATAATCATTCAAAGCACACATTAAACAGTTTATTTGTGCATTCCAGTGCTACACTGAAGAAGTCAGAGCAGGATGTGGTTGAAAGTAGAGTGAGAGAGGGAGCACGGTTTATGCAATATGTAAAGAAAAAAAATGACAACGGTGTCTGACAGCTGTCTTGTTGGTTTCCTGAATGTACATGGAAATGTATGTGCAGATTATCTGTGTCAGTGCAACGTTTTCTGAGAACAAAATGACTGTTCCACTGCAATTACTAGCTGATAATATTGCAGCGTTGCAGAAAATGATCAAAAAGTGAGATTTCTACTTTGTTGCTTGTGTAAAGGCGAAAGACATGTTGCATGAATTCCTGTATGTATTTCTGTAGCTGACAGACAGAAACAACCACTTTAACTCCCACAGGAAAGTTAACATATTTATTTTAGCCAGCAGACTATGTTCTGTTTCTAACCACAAACTGCGTTTATTCAAAGGCCCAGAAAACTACAAAGCAGCAGAAACAGGGCACAGAAATGGTTGTACTTTGGTTGCAAATCCTTGTTGACATTGGTGGTTGCTATAATTACTTTTCTTGCTGTGGTTATTTGTGTTATGACTTGTGGTACCAGGAAGGAACTTTACTCAACTCTAGACACTACCTACTTGAATGGAACTGTGATTTATAGACAAGACATATATGTATGATAACATGACGTCTTTACCTTTATGAAACTTTAGTCTCTCATATCCAGTCTGCAAGACACGTCATGGCCTACCTGAATCAGCACAGTTTTTCATGCCATTTTAGGATTTTTGTTCCTCAAAAAAAACCATCTGCCACTGCCACCAAAATAAACTAAACCAAGTGTGACTTTAATATTTTTTTACTAAATATACCCTCTTCTTTCCTCTGGTTTTTCTTTGTCATCTGTAATATAAAAATAAAGGGGATTTTTCCCCCTGGGTTGAGCTTCTCAGGCACTTCTTATAATTTCCACTGCATGTAAATCCCACTTTAAGTCTAACCACAGCCAAAAAACTAAACTTTAGTATCTTTAAACTAAAGCCTTTTTATTGGTAGAGTGTTTGTGATGATACGTATTCGGGGAGGAAATCTGAAACGAATTTACCCGTGGTGCCTACATGTCTCTTCTTTTTTCTTTCCAGGCACAGGTGAGATGTCCCACTCCCACTCCACGCTGGGTGTCTCTGCCCCCCACTTGTATTACACCTGTCCCGAGGGTGCAACCGCCAAACTGGTGTGTGCCCAGAAAGGTGCCACTCAGTACCCCAGTGATGTTGTGAGGCGCAGCTGGCTCTTCACGTCCCACAGCGACCAGCACTGCTCGGGACATTTGGGCCCACGCCATATTCCAGTCAGTCACATACATGGCAACCACACCTTGCCGCCAGGATTGCAGTTCGGACACGCTGAGCAGAACTTGTGGGTGGTGCTACAGAACGTGACCCACGCCGACCAGGGTCGCTACTGCTGCATGGTCCTCGACTTTAAGGTGGAGCATAACCATGGCTCGCTGGTGCAGAAAGCCCACAGCCACGTTGTTCTCCAAGTTACACCACGTAAGGACATCAAATGTGTGGCTGTGAACGTGTGGTGTGTTACAATACAGTAGTGAACAAAAGTTGAACCGATCATACATAACATGCTAAGTAGGATAAGGTTGTTGTGTTTGTTTCTTTTAATCAATGTAATGTTGTCTTTCAGCGTCCATTTAAAAATTTGTGCATTAATGCTGTAACAGTTGCATTTAGCCACTTGTAAATTTTGAGAAAAGACCTGTTCATTATCTCTTTCCAGGGAGAAACGGACCTCTGGATTGCACCGTCTGGGATCCCACACCAGCTGGAGGTATGAGACCTTATTTAAGCCTTCATAGCCAATGGATGGCTGTCCAGTTATTCCATTTATTTAACTCACAGTCTCTTTGTTGTCTCCCCAGGCACCGTGCCAGTGGTCTTGGCCATAGCTGCCTGCATCTTGGCTCTGCTCTCTCTGCCTCTTATTCTAGTGCTTGTGTACAAACAGAGGCAGAGCGCCCAGTCAAGCAGACGTATGTATCGCTGATATGCACAAACAAGCATGCACACACACACACACACACACACACTTCCAACTGCATGTTATGGGTCAAATATAAATCTCTCACCGTGGGTTTCCCATAGTGTTTGGTCGGACACGTTTCCTGTCACTGAGGTGGATTAACTGTATTTCATACAGTAGGAAGCACATTCACACTCTATCTGTAGTGTTCCGTGCTGTTTCAATTCACTCACAATGGCCCATTTCCCGTTTCCTCTCTCCCAGGTGCACAAGAGCTGGTGAGGATGGACAGGTACGTTTTCCCACAGTCTGTCAGCCAGCTGATCTCACAGACCAGCTTCAGAGCACAGCTACTCTGCAATGGGCACAACATTTCTTACACAATAGGCAGCTTAGCTAAGCCAAGTTTTTAGACCAAAGTGAGTTATAACTATAAACTTTTGTTTCCTAAACATCTTCATGTGGCTTCAAATAATCAATAGCTCAACTGTATTCATTTGAAACTACAACTTGTGTCAACAACAAATTACTGTCAGCAAAATTACTAAATTACTGTAGACAACAAAAAGGACTCTTCTCAGTTTTTGCTTGCCGGTTGCTGTGTTGTGTGCCGGTAGGATAATGTTGATAAAGTAATCTTCTGGATTACTTTGTGACACAAAGGGAGACAATTTTATGGCTTACAACAGGGACACTGTTGTATAATCACCTCCCTGCTAGAATTGATGTGTATGTGCACAGACTACTGCTAATCGTTTTGGTGTAATATGTAACGTTCAATATTTAGGCAACAAACACCGTGTATTAAAGACCTGATTACTGCTAGAATACAAAGGCGACAAACACGTAGCTCCTACATATCTTGAGCAACAGATGAGTTTTGAAAGAGTTTATTGGGTCACCTTTTACTCACTGGAACGCTTCTCTTTCTTGTATGTGTCTGTGTGTTCAGTGAGGCTCAGGGACATGAGAACCCGGTGTTTCTCGGGGGATCGCCACAGATAAAGACCCGCACTGTTTCTCAGATCATGACCCGACAGTCCTCTGAGACGGGTCGACACCTGTTGTCTGAGCCAGGAACACCTCTTTCTCCTCCCACACACGGGGACGTTTTCTTCCCAATAGAAGGTAGGGCACCCACAGAAACTGCATTATGTCAACAACTCAAACACAAAGTATCCAGGCCAAAGACAGAGAAACTAACAGAAGGGACCTCTCAATGGCTCTACTGAGCATGCACTATGTTCGTGGCGATCTAAGTGCATTACACAAGGACACAATTCTGGAAGTAGCCATTTCAAAATGTACATTTGGTATGTTAAAAGACTCTGATGCAATCAAGGAGAAACCATGACTTTGTGCGCATTTGCTGTAACATCCTGCATTTTGGTAGGAATGTTTTGCAGAAAGATGCTCACATTCTAGTGCAAAACTGCATGCTCACACTCAAAACAGCTGGGCTGCGTCTGATGTGACTCAGAAAAAATATTGTGCAGTGGCTCTAATTTCTTTCCACCCACACAAGTGAAACCACCTCCCTATGCTGTTGTCTTCTGAATTCTTCTCTTGTCTCCCTCACAAGTCATTCTCCACCCATCAGCACTCTCATTTACCACTAATGGCCCCTTCAGTCACTCTCTCTCTGACTCAACTTGAAATAATACTGAAACATTAGTTACGGTTAAGGGGTTCAGTCCTGTGTGTTTTTCTACCGATTCCTGGGGCACCTGTGCAGACATTCCAGGCATACTGAGGTGGATTGCCCCGTTTCCTCAGATGGTAGAGGGAAAAAGGATAGAAAATGGCCAGCTTACAGCCTAAACAATGACATATCTTATTTCTAAGATCTTTGACAATAGGAGTTTAAATGTGGACACGTATCAGAAACAATTACTGAAGCTCATCTGGAAATTAAAATAGTCATGATGTAAAACTAGGTCATTCTACCAACTGAGCCCTAATCGAGTTGCTGCAGTTTTGGCCTTTCTGTCCGAATAGACTTCTCATTATGTGTAATGTCTGTAGTAGGAAAAACACCTCTTACAGTTATAAACTTCCACTGCTTGATGTCATCTCAAATTCCAGTCATGTGTCTCTTCTGAAAAAAAAGTCAAAATATTGATAAAACCATCAAAAATGCAACAAAAAACGATATCTTTACAGTTGTCAAGGTGGATTTTCCCTGCCAGAGCTCATTTCCTTCAGCAGCCCACAGATGTTACAGAAGTACGCAGCCTGGTTTCTTGTCCAAGGTTTCGTGTTATGTGGATAAAAGCCACAATTCAGCTGTCTTCATATTTTTTGGCCTGCTGACCCTCATCTTAAGTGGAATTTCGACTAGCAGCACTTCCTTGTTATCTACAACATGTTGCAACCCAGATTTAAGACTTCTTTGTTCTGCTTTTCAATGGGTTTCAAGAGAAACACTTCTTGTTCTGTGAAATCTACGTATCTGCGTGTTCCTGTACTCTTGTGCAGAGTGGGAGGTTTGGAAATAGAAATGCTGTCATGTGACTTGTGACAAGATCTGTCACATTTTGCGCATTGATTGTAATTTCAAATGCGAAAACGCCTTCATATCTACTTTTCTGCATGGCAGCATGAAATGAGACATGAAATGTGAATTTGTGCATGCTCTTGCTGACGTGTACTTTTTTGTGTTTCAGACACCATCCCTGAGTCTCCAGACTTCCTGCAGGTTTAAAGAGGAGTGAAACGTCATCTGTCATTCTTACTGCTGATCTGGAAACAGTCCTGCACCTCTCTTCCTTTTTTCTCTGTGTCCAGAGCAAAGTTGTCATTATGAGCTGTCTCACAATAACTTCTGCAGGCAGTGTCGTCTGTACACTGTCTGGACTGCAGGAGGGAAAAGGATTGCATTTTTGATTAAAAAAAAACAAAAAACAAAAAACAAAAAAACCCTATTTCCACCTGAAACAACAGCTGGAGGCCAAAAGCGGACTTTTGCTTACGACTGCTTGCGTTATGGTCATGACCCGGGTTGGTGTTTGATGTTCCATCCAAACGCTGAAAATGGCTTGTAGACTATCAGGTACGCTGGCCTGGTGAGGCCTGCTGCTTATGATGAGTCCAGAATGTTGAGACTGGAGGTCCTGCCTTGTGCAGGGGTGGCATGTTCACAGTGGTGGACTCTGAGGCTCCTTTCACATCTTTTAGTGCAGTTTGAACCAACATTTACTTTTTTGATTTAGTTCTTTCAGGCTGCTGTGCACATTGTTAATCTAAATAACTTCAGTGCAGGCTTCCTGTAACTAACCATCACTGGCCTAGTATGTGGGAGTAAGCAGACTGACCACAGAACTGTGTGATAGAAAGTACATTGATATGTATTTGCTTATTGTGGGAACTGTCAAAGAAGGAAGCTCCCATAAAATGATAAAAGATTATTTGGTAACCATGTTAACATAATATGCTGTACACTTCAGCACATCCCCAGAACTAAGAAACAACAATGTATATAAATATATTTCAACTGAACCAAAGGTGTGAAAGTGAGCTGATGCTCCCCTCTCATCCTTTTCATTGTAATTAAATAAGTCATACTGATTTAGTCTTAATTATAAGAGAAAAACCAACATTCTTGCACACGTTGACAGTAATTTCTTTTTATGGCATTACATTGTTCCTCTTAGCCATTTCTACTTGGCTTTGACTCCTCTTCCCTCTTTGCTACCTCACTTACTGTCAGCTCTGTGATTCTAAATAGTCCTTCCTTTCTGTGCTCTCAGCACTTCCCAGTGGCCTTACATATGTTCATAAAGTGCTGAAAATTGCAAAAAACAAAACAAAACCCAAAAATAGAAAAAAATGTTTCTATATTGATTGTCATGCTTGTGTACAGTTTAAGAATTAAGAGTAAGCTGTTAATCGTTTTCATCTTGAATGTAGCCTAACAGATTCTTAATAAAAAACAAAACAAAACAAACAACCACAACCAAATAAAACTTCCAATAGTTTAATCACTGCAATCACAACGCTGTTTTGTGAATAATTTCAATTTTTTTTTCTCGATTTCACTGTGGTGATATGTATATTAGTGTTCATTACTATGCTTGTGTGTGCAATGGGACTGATAAGAAGCAAATACTATGTGTGGAGGAATGGCTATGAAACGTAAACCAAAGACCGACTGAATCAAGGTGGATCAAGAGGAAAACAGAAGTAAATGCAAACGACTGCAGTGTTGATGTTACTTAGTCAAAGTGTGATTTTGTGAAACCACTGGTGGGTTTTTTCATGTTGAGGTATAACACGTACAGCAGGTGCTTTGCGGAAGTCATCTCCAACATGATGTGTAGCAGGTATGTAGGTCATGGTATTAAGTATGCATGTTTTCTTTGTGTGAAAGAGTTGTTTCAACATTTGAAAAGTTGTGATATTTGTCTTTTCTGGTGTGTGTGTGTGTGTGTGTGTGTGTGTGTGTGTGTGCTTTCATATCTAAGGTTAGAATAACTAGGTGAATTGTGTGTCTGTGTGCACGTTAACTTGAATGCAAATTTTCATTTTTAAATTGTAAGAAGCTTCTATTAGATAAAGATACAGTGAAAGCACATTTGTTCTGTATATTGCATTTAAAATGTCATGTTTGCAGCTTGTATAATAAAATGGATCTCTTAAACCTTAGAGCCTTGTGTCTAGTCTCTGAAACCATTGTTCCTTTCAAGTGGCAGGTCTCCAAAACTATTACTACACAAGGACGTACTGCAGTTGTTGTCTGGGGAGCCATCCCAGATAGAACAAGGTTGTTCCACTTGTGTGCCTCTAAGATGGTGCACACCAGAGGGAAGCTGGCATTGAGGTGAGAAAATGATAAAACAAGCAAGTATCTTTTATCTCTCTTTTATGAGAAGAGACAGAGAGGTGGAAAGGGAGGGGGCAATGCCTGCTGATGGTCATTGTCCTCTCTCCAGTGCTTTCCCTACAGTCTTACATTAAAAATTTACATCATGTACTAACAAGAACTACATTGTTACAGGATTGTACTGCTCATTCCTTAATGTGTGGCCTACATAAGTGCAAATATAGTACAACCAAATGTCACATGACATGGATGTACATTTGGCTCATACAGCACTGTATTGTACATAACTCTTTCTGTCTAGACACACAAACATGTCTAAAAAGTTTTTTAATGCCACACATTTCTAAGCAGGAAAACCAACGACTTTATCATGACTTGTGGCTTTCCTGTTGAAAAATAAGATGCTTCCTGTGCCTTCACAGCCAATTAGCTCATACAGAAGATCAAACAACCACTGTGTTTAATTTACAATGTCAGCTATGACAAATACAGCACACAACCGAAATGCGAACACTCATTAGCAATTCCATTTAAATGTCAAAAGATTCAAAACTGCATCACCTCTCATTAATTGTATTATAGTGAGTTGACAAGTAAAGTACTTAATCTTATTAGCAGTCAAAAACAAATACTTTACAAAGACTACACTGAAACCACCGGCCTCAGAGAACAAACTCAAAGCAACAGAAATGAGTACACCTGTAATCATTGACACACAAGGTAGAAATGAGTCTAATTGCATGAACATGGTTATTATAAAATGATCTATGAACACCAGAACTATTTCAGTTTTAGGCCTCTGGACTGTGTCTATTGGCATATCTGCATCAGGGTCCACATAGAAACAATTACTAGTGCAACGGAAAAACCAGATTGTGACAGTGCAGTACTTCTATGATCTTGAAGGGCAGGTGCTCACAGTTTTGGTAGAGGGGTTATCAATAGAAATAGAAATTTCTTTGACAACTTAGACAGTGGGAATGACATTGTACAATGTCAACCTTTATAGACAGCCTCCGAGACAACAAAAAACCCAGCTTATGCTTAAGCCAAAAAAAAAAAAAATTTGCAGGATGAAGTTTTGCTACAGCACATGTAAAGAAGCCTGATGGATATTGAAAACATATGCTTTAGTAGATGAGACCAAGACAATTGTATTCACATTTAGGGTCTTGCATGTTTGGTGTGAACCTCGTCAGGACTTCCTCAGTGAATGCATAGTCCTGACAGTGAAGCATGGAGGTGGGAGTGTTATGATATGGAGCTGCATGAGTACAAAAGGTGTTTGGGAGATAACATTTACAGATGCACTTGGAATGGCTATGGATAAACCAAAACACTGGCTGACAAGATGACTCACAGTCTGCAGAAGCTTGTCAGAAGAGGAAAATTCCAGCATGATAACCATCCAAAACACACTGCCAAAATCACACAAGAGTTTCTACAGAAAAGTGAAAACTGAGCTTAAAAACTTTGACAAGTATGTCGCCTGACTTGAATCCAATAGAACACCTCTGAGGTATTTCACAGAGAAAGGTACCAACCCCTACAGCAAAGAGCAGGTGAAAAAAAAGCCCCTTAGAAATAGTAGAACATCTCTCCAGGATTGTGCAAATATAAGTGGACATAGTCAGCATTAAAAAAAAAAATATAATAATAATAATAATAAATAGAATAATATATATATATATATGAATCTCAGTAATGAAAGGTGTACTGACATTTGTTCCAAATGAGTTCCAACTGTTTGGTCTGTATATCCCATGTAGTGAATGTAAACAATTTAGAAGATTTTAATTTTAAAAAAGCAAATACCCTATCGTTCAAATGATTTTGAATCATTTAACAATTAAGTGATATTGAACAGGGGATTATTTACTTCTGTTGTATATTGTATGTCTGTCTATATCCTCTCTGTTCTATATTTAATCTGCCTTGGCTTCAGGCATGTAGACAATGAAGCAGTAAAGGGATTCCCAGGATTCCCAGAATGAGTATATTTCCAAAGTATGATTGTTTGTAGTACTATGATTGACCAAAAGAGGGCTCTGTATAGGATGTGATGCTAAATCCTCCAATTGAGCCATCTCTGCACAATTGAAGTGAGCTTGATTAGAATTACAACCCACATTACACAGAACAAAGAATGATGTCTAATAGTAAAGCATTAAGAATATAGTTTGACTAAGAAACAACCTCCTTCAGTGATTTGCCACCAGACGAAGAAACATAGTTGAACTCAATATGTTTTTTGCAGGAGTGTCTGGTGGATTGCTGTTCCTTGCATCTTACCGACAGAGGTGGTGTGCCGTCATCCTCCACGGTGACAGTGAGTCGGTACTCTTGCTGACGCTCTCGGTCAGGAGGAGCTGGACGTGTCACCATCTCTCCGGTCACTCGGTCCATGCGGAAGGTCAGGTCCTGGTTCCCGTCAGTGATGTAATAAAACAGCATGGCGTTGGGGCCGATGTCTCTGTCTGTCGCCATCACACGGAGGACTGATGTACCTCCTCCAACATTCTGCAAAACACATTTAAAGAAAGCCTCATCATGGATTGTCTGTGGTGAAACAAAAACAAACTTGTGAGCACATAGTTAAATAGTATCGACGCTGTTCAGCTACTTCAGGAATTAAATCTATACAAACCTCAGCAACCTGTGAATTCGAGGGCAAACAACACCTTGATAAAAGGATCATGCTCCATGTGATGCATTCCTACCTCACTTATGCTGACATTGTAGCCCCTCTGGCTTTCAATAACAGGTGCGTTATCATTGACATCCAGGATGTTGATAGTGAGCGAGTGGTCTGTGTGTCTGGGAGGTGAACCGTTGTCGATGGCACGCACCTGTAACAGTACATGTAAATTGACGAATTAAAGTCTCGCCGTGGATGCATAGAATCTTCAAACAGTCTCCTGTGCAAAATGTTGACATGAATAATATTTTGATGTGATCAGATCAGTTCAAAATGCAAGCTGGTGACACATTATTTGCATCATTCAGCACTGACGACTATGGTGGCAAAAAAATCCTGTTTGGTTTTACAAAAAACAAGTGTGAGTACTTTATTTTAGGTAGCTGAATGAGGGTTGTGGTGTCAGTGTAGAACAGGGGTCGGCAACTTGCGGCTCCGGCATGCGGCTCTTTCATACCTCTGCTGCGGCTCCTTGTGGCTTTGGAAAATAAATAATGAGGATTTTAATTTAAATGTATTTTATTTTAGTTCTTTAGTTTTTAAAATGTAATTCTAAATTTGAAGATTTTTGTGAACTTGTAACATTTTGTCGCTCAAAATATGCGTCACAACCACCGATGTGCGACACTCACCAGCACGCGCAGTGTTGCCAACTTGGCGGCTTTCTCGCTAAATGTGGCAACTTTCCAAATCCTTTTGGCGACTCTTTTCTTTGGTCAAAAGCGACTAGCGACAAATCTAGCGACTCTTTCTGGCGTTATTGGAGACTTTTCTGGTGTTTTGGAGTTTCTGACGTGAAAACACGTATTGTTCTGCACTACTGTCCTCAGCGAGTAAAGGGTGCTGCTGTGAGCTCCTCCCCGTCCCAAAGTGCTCACAGGCGGTCAGGAGTCTGGAGCAGCAGTCCCAGCTGCAGTCAGCAGGACAACCAATACAAAGAGGATTCAAATAGACATTGAGTATTTTATTTCAAAATAACCTTCAACTCAGCATCTTTTTCTTTTTTTTTGGAGTTCAAAATGTTTTTGCTGCATCCAGAAATAAAAAAAAAAAAAAGTTTTCTTTGTAGCAGTTTATTGATTTCATAAATGCAACACACTACAGTTTTTTTTTTTTTTACACATAGCGTAAGGGTAAAAACGATATCTGCAGTGTTATCTTCATTTTAGATGTCAAAAGGGTTTTGAGGCTCCTGGTGTTTTCTTTTCGGGTCCGAATGGCTCTTTGAGTGTTTAAGGTTGCCGACCCCTGGTGTAGAATCTGAATGTGAAAGAGTCATATAGCCACATAGATAACTGGTGATAGACATCTGACCTTCAGTAGGTAGCGGTCTACCGACTCTCTGTCCAGAGGAGCATTGACATAAACTTCCCCATAGGTGTTGTTCACGGTCTTGATCTTGAACACATCCTCCATGTTGCCAGCCACCAGAGTGAAATTGACCTGGGAGAGAGTAATATGTCAGAATGAGACAGAGAGAAAAGAGGCAGACAATGACAACTGAGCCTCACATTACTGTATTGCAATAGAACAGCTTCAGAAACTCTAATCACAAAGTCACCATATCATATGAATGGCTTAATAGTTAAATTTGACAAAAGAATCAAATCAGAGCATTTTCTGATTAAGAAAGAAAATGAAGTAATTAGAACAGAGAGACAAGAGTCAGTTGGGTTAGGAGAGAAAGAAACAGCATGAGCAGGCTGTAATAATTTAAAAAGAAAAAAACAAAAAACTGTTAGTGTCCAGCGCCTGCAGTTTGTATAGCAGGTAGTACTCAGGGGAAAAATATAGTACTGGATATGGGTTCACCAAACATGAAGATCTGACATTCAGTATTTTTCGGTATTGAGATTTTTTATTTTTGTTTTATTGATTTCAGATAAAACAAACTAAAAAAAAGAAAGAACAGAAATTACTTTGGCTCAAATGCAGCCACTTCTGTAGGTAGTCACCATGGGTTTAGCTTTCATTTGATTTTTGGGGATGAAACACATAAATTAGAGGGGATGGTGGATCCTCCACAAGAACCCCCAATTTCTTTCATTCTTGTGATTTATTTTTTTATTTTTTTGCACCAATTGCTCTTTTCTGCATGTATTAAGGTGGGAAGACTGTTATTTCTACAATTCTACAATTCTACAATTTCATTGAGCAAATGCTTTTGTCCAAAGTGACGTACATCTGAGAGCAGATACAACACAAGCAAGGATCTAGACAGGAGAAAACAATCTAGATAAGTGCCATAGAACAAATTCAAGTGTGATAGAGCGTTGATGCCAATAGCAGGCTGTGTGGGAGGTAATAGAATTTTGTTTTGTTTTGTTTTGTTTTTTTGTTTGTTTTCGGGCAGTCAAGTGCAAAGGCGTTCAGTGAAGAGCTGGGTCTTTAGTCTTAAAGACTGAGAGGGAGTCAGCAGATTGAACAGAGTTTGGTAACTCGTTCCACCACCGTGGAACCACAGAGGAGAAGAGTCTAGCTGTATTCTGGATAATCTGCAGAGGTTTGACCATGGATGCGGGGAGGCCTGCCAGTAAGGAGTTGCAGTAGTCAATGCGTGATATTATTAGATTATTTATGTAATGGAAAACACAAAATCAAGGCAGGTGGTCTGACAGTTTTACATTACAATGTAGAAAGGTCCTCAGACTTTCTGTATTTCTTTTAAATGTGTATTCTACTGTAGATCAACTTTCTGAGTCTATAGACATACAGCCATGATATACTGTTCTGTTCTTCTTCGTGTCTTCGGGGCAGTAACCTCTTTAAAGGTGCATGTGGCACATCTTCCCATCATTTGAATGAATATATAACCCCTAGACTTAAATAGCTCATATGTGTTTCAGCAAAATTCCAACTCATGTTCAAAACTGTCTTTGCACATTGATATGCTGAATATAAAAGACCCATCTCTGCTGGAGACATTGTCACATGTATGATAAATGCTGTAGCTGTTTTTTCAAATTAATAGTCCTCGGGCTCTTTCAGCTTTTACTGAAGAGGAAAAATGTACATGTTCTAAATTTTGAGCATGGTGTATTCCCTGTGTCACCCTTCTGTGGTCTCGAGCAACTTCCTGCCCACCGTTCTGTCTGACTGGTAAAATGTCACGAGTGATACCCTATCAAGATTGAAAACACCAACGCACATGAACAAAGTTTTGTGTTGAATTTAGTGTTATTCTAAATTTGACACCAAGATTTTCATTCTTACACATATATTAGTTTCAGATAGTGGTGATCAGCCTGCTTGATGACAAATTGGCCTTGGTTGGCGGTAGTAGTTGCACATGCTGAAATGTCAAAATCTGAGTTAGCAGAAGTTAAACTGAAGCTTTATTTGACTGACTGCATAGCATGCAATCTGCTGAAGTGGATATTTGTAGTGTTAATGTCACATGAAAAGGTACACAAACTGAAATGAGTGAAGTGTAACTTGTAAATGACATATTCTCTGCCTGGATGCCTGTAAAACTCACCTGCTTGATTTATCATATTTCAATATGGTGAAATGTTGCATTATTTTCAGGAGGGAAAATGTTTTTGCTTATATTCTGTGAATAAATTCAGTTTAATGCTGTGAAGCAGTATAAAAGATTACCTGTCACATTAACACAAAATGTGTCGTAGAGACCTTTCATTTTAGTGGTGTTCTTGCATATTACTGTTGCAGCGATGACTCTTAAGTCTGTATCATGTTTTAGTGACTGTGCATGAAATCTTTAAACTTTATCTGGAGATTTTGTTATCTGCTTGAGCCTGTGTATTGCTATCTTTTTTTTTTTTTTTTTTTTTCATCCTCACCAATCCGTTTAATCCAGCATCTTTGTCCCGTCCGAGCACAACTGCCACTTTTTTCCCCAACAGCGTGTTTTCCGCGACGTCCACTGAAGTATCAGATGTGATGTCAAACTCAGGACTGTTGTCATTTTCATCCAGAATAGTGATTGATACCTGTGAAGAAGTCAAACATAACTTAAGGTCTACTGCTGATTACAAGGTGATATTTAGCTTTAAGAATCATTAACTCCAGACAAATGAGCCTAAGAATACATCGTCACTTTTTATACTTTCACAGATGGATACATTCCAAGTTATACTTTATATTCTAAGTGCTATAAAAAGTCTTACCTTCTACAGTTCCAATGAGAGATGCGGTTAATAAAAGAGGAATGCCATAAAGTTTTTAAAGATGCAACACGCACAGCAATAAATTTAAAATATGCATATTTGCAAGGTTGAGTATAAAACAAACAAGAAAATACACAAGCAACATACCACAGTGGAGTCCTTTTTAGGTCCTCCATCATCAGCTACAACAGTTAAGGTGTATATATCCCCCTTCTCTCTATCCAGCAGGCCGGTCACCGTGATGCGGCCCTGAAACATCACACACGTTGTCATGGTTGACTTTGGGGTCAAGTTAGACTTGTTTCTGTCTCGTCTTCCTGTTTCTGTTGGCAGCTTTTTTTCATGTGATTTTTGTCTACTCTACTTCCTGTTGTCGTCTTCCTGATTGTTTGCTTTGCCCTAATTGTGTCCAGCTGTTCCCCATTACCTCATGTGTGTATTTAATGTTTGTGTCTCCCTTTGTCCTGTGCCAGTGTGTAATGTTCATGTACCGGTCCTGTGCCGTCTCGATCGTCCATAGCTCTAAGCTAAGTGCTCCTGAATTCTTATTCTTGTATTTTGATACTTTGTTCTCCAGCTTTTGCTTTGATTTTTTTGTCACTCATTCATCCCTCCAGCTTTGCTGTGAATTTTTTGTTACACATTTATCCTTCCAATTTTACTGTAATTTTTTTTTTGTTACATATTTATCCCTCCAGCTTCGCTGTGGTTTTTTTTGTTAGTGTGTTTTTTTCTGTCCAGAATAAGAAGAGAGGTTTTCTAACGCTGAGTTTTTGTGTTGTATTTTACATTTTTTGCAAATAAATGCGTTTGTTCACTTCCACTCTCGAGTCCTGCGTTTGGATCCTAAACCTGAGTCTTGTCACACGTCAGGGGTGGCTGTGGCTCAGGGTTGCCCTCCAAACGCAAGGTTGGTGGTTCGATCCCTGGCCCCTCCACAGTCGAAGTGTCCTTAGGCAAGACACTGAACCCGAAGTTGGCAGCACCTTGCTCTGTCACCATTGATGTATGAATGGGTGAATGAGAAACACACTGTAAAGTGCTTTGGAGTATATAAGTGCAGATCATTTACCATTTACGTCAGCAGATACCTCCACTTCCATGAAGATTCCATACAAGATGGAATTTCCCAGTCTGACAGACAGGGAGCGAGGACACAAAACAAAGAAAAACTAACAAATATCATATCATACAAATCAGCAAAAAAAAAAAAAAAAAAATCCCTATTTCTCATCTGTCAAAGGAATCAGATGACTTCAAAGCATACCAAGTCTTTGATCAGCTTAGAGTCATGCAGCGACAAGATTGCTAGCTTAAATCACAGAGGAAGAGGTGTTATTGAATCACACTGTGGTTAATGGATGAAGCATATTTGAAGGAAGGTGGGTGTAGTCTTTGAAGTACACAAAAACAAGGTATGTATATTGTACTTTTATGATCAGAGACCTTTAGTCACCAAAATTTAAAGTACATAATGTGATAAAGCCCTTAAATTTGTATAAGTCAGGTAAACTTATATAATATATAGTCGTCTTCAAATGTATTCATACCCTCCCATTAAAGAAAGAAAAAAACAGTCAATGAAATAAGTTGAAATTGACAAAAGTAATGATAAATACAAATCTAATGAAAATCATGACAATGTTTTTGAATTGTGGTTCAACAGGAATATTAAACAAACAAAAAAAGCAATCAAACAAGCATGATGGGACCCATAAACTAACATTTTGTCGAACAACCCTTGGAGGCAATCACTGCAATCAAGTGTTTTCTGTAACTGTCAATCAAACTTCTGCACCTGTTGACATGTATTTTGATTTTGGCCCACTGCTCATCAGCAAAGTGCTCTAATTTGTCTGGGCCAGTTTATTCATTTATTTTTCTGTAATTTTTCTTTTCAACCACAATTCAAAAGCAATGTCTGATTTCACTGAATCATCCATCCATCCATCCATCCATCCATCCATCCATCCGTCATCTATACACTGCTTAACCCTCACTAGGGTCGCAGGGGGGTTGGAGCTTATCCCAGCTGACTTCGGGCGAAGACAGGTTACACCCTGGACAGGTCACCAGTCTATCGCAGGGCTACACTTAGAGGCAGACAAACAAACACACTCACATTCATACCTATGGACAATTTAGAATCACCAATTAACCTCAGCATGTTTTTGGACCCAGCCGACTTAGGGCGAAGGCAGGGGAC